>NW_022196912.1:1357720-1369218 GCF_008632895.1 Mastomys coucha | reverse complement strand
TGAGGCCCCCTCACTGCCTTCTGATATCCGAACGGGCCCCGGGGCCGGGCCCGAAAAGCGTTTTTTGAATATCTGAAAGTTCATTTGAAGTCACAAATAAAATATTATTTCTCAAACACAAAGTTACACAGTTATTAAAGTCTAAAATATTAAACATTTATGCATTAAATTTTAGGTTATTAATATATTTGTATTAACAGTTGTTAAAATCTATAAAAAGAAGACAAATACTTATATACCTATTAATATAACTTTAAAGAATATTGAGTAAAATATATACATCTAAAAAGAGAAATAAATGTATCTTAAATTGCTATCAAGTATATCAATATTCTCTTGTCAATTAATAATAGGGCAGAGAGACATAAACACATTAGGGCTGGAGATTTAAACAGTATGATCAAATAATGCATATGATTGATATTTACAAACAGGTTTATAATAACAATAAGGATGTGGCAGAACACATAATTTTTTACTTTGTTTTCTTGTGTCAGACATTTGTCAAGATAAGTTATATGATTATACATAAAATTAATGGGGTGCATTTAAAAGTATTCAAGTGAGATAAAACATTTTAAGTTAAGAGAGAAAAACCTAGAAGACTTCTATATCTTTGGAAGATAAATAACAATTTCAAGTACAAAAGTAAGTTATTTATATAAAGACACAGATATTGTTCATAACAGAACATCTAGAATTAGAGCCACCCATCTATAAGCAAGTACAGATTCGAAGAAACTAATTTAAATTGGATTCTGTTTTCAGAGTACTTTTTTATCTATACGTATAAGAATATAACAACCTCATTCCAATTTTTATAATTAAATAAAATAGAAAATAGTCTTAGATTTAAAATTTAATAAATCAATTTTTAAAAGATGATGGTAAAGATGATTCAATTGGGACAATGGAAAAAGAGGGCCTCTTTGGGGAGGAGAAAGGAGTGAAATATAGAATGAGGAAAAAAGAGTGTTAAATGACATTATGAATCTTTGAGAAAGTCATAAGAAATTATAAAGCATTTATCAAAAATTCTAAGACATGAACTTAAATATATATACAATTATATATGTATAATTATATATGTATGTATATATACATATAAATTATAAACAAATTTTCATCATGGTTTACAATGCTAACCTTGAGAGTCAAAAATTACCTAAAAAAGCCCAACACAACAAATGTAAATACATTTTTGAGTTGTAGGTCAAGGTTGTTCCAGATATTCTCAAAGCACACTGACTATTGACATTGTCTTTGTGGACCCAAAGAAGTGGTATAAATTGCTGAAGTTACTATTCACTTCAGACACAGGTCCCAGAGGCCTTGAGCTGGAATTGACCTGAATGTTCCCTCCCTGAACTAGTTTTCATAGTATCAGAAGGCACCATTCAAGCTTCCAAAGATAGAAGCAAATATCAGTCCTATGAATCATATCAATGATCAGCCTAGCACAGTAACCGTAAGGTTCCAGTAGTGATATACATAATCTGGTCATAACCAACAGTTCTCCAAATGGACTCCACCAAAGGGAAATTATGCCTGGTCCTGGACAAATTAGCCAACATCCGAGGACTACTGGAAACATGGATTTTGTAGAAGAACCTACAATGACAACTTTATTGAACCAGCATAATTCTAACTATATTTTAAACAACTGTCCTTGTACCCACATAAAAGATTAGTCTTCACCATTTGTCAAGTAAACTTCACTATGCAACTGGTAGAGACCATTATAGGAAATTATAATCTTACAAAATGTTGACTTTTAGATTTATCAAAGGATACATCTTAAAACTTCTCCCATACCTAATACTCAAGGAACACTGTGGATTGTGGACTGGATGAAGGAGCAGAAAACTGTAAGACACAGAGGATCATGGTATTTGAGTGAAGTTGCTAAGTCCAGTGATGTCAGTCAGAAATTACACCAATAAAGTCTCACTACCATGACTGACTGAATATGATCTGAACAACAGTAGACATGCCAAAGAGAAGCAGAGAAAGCTGAAGAGGCCTTGGCCCTACAATGGCAACTATCAGCCACTAGGAAATGCTGAGATTGGAAGATAAAGTCTTTTCCAGGGAAGAATTCACCAATTAGTTATCTAATACCAAATGGTCAGTCCTGAAAAGACACTTAAATAGCTATATACACACTGAACAGTTTATATTTAGAAATGTCTATGTGTAATATGGTTACACATAAATATATATAATAACAACTAATGAAAAGAGAGACCATGAATTTGTTGGTAACGAAGGAACATTATATTGAAGGGTTTGGAAGGAAGAAGAGGAAGAGAGAAGTAATGTAATTATATTATGACCTCAAAATGTGTTTCTGACTCCAAACAAATGAGAAGTCTGATTCATAATTTAAGAGACTAATTAACTTTTTATGAAGGTAATTGGTATCTTTGTAGAATTAGGAGAACCCGAAGAACATTAATGTGAGGGAAACAATCTCTGGTGTTTTATGGTACAGAAAGATGTGTACAGAAAGATGTGATAACTAGTAAATTCCTCATTGAAACATCTAGGCACATCATTAATTCCACTTTCAACCAGATGAGGTTTACCTGACTGGGTTTCCAAACCTACCCTCTTCCCAAGGGGAAAACAGAAGCAGGCATGGATCATTTTGGAATGAGTTGGAAGGGAAGAGGGTTTATATATTGAGAATATACAAATTGTGAGGACAGGATTTTCAAAGATGAAAGTTAATTACCTTCCTCATCACGAAATCATTCTTATAATCACAAGCTTGTATTGTATACTAATTTTGTGGTAATTTTCATTTAAATAATTTTATGTAAAAACTCATTTTGTGCTGACAATTTAATTAGATTAATATTGTCATTTAAATATGAAAAAGATAAGAGTTAGTTAATGAATACTGCATTGTATTTCAAAAAAAAATGAATCTTGGGTTTGAACAGTTTGCCTCTTTCTAAAATACCTTAAGTAACACTCCAGATAAGAAAGTAAAAATGAATGAATAACCAAATACATAAACAGTATATTTTTAAACTATAAATATGCATACTTTAATACTTTATATGATAATATATTACTTTTAAAGCCATAAAATACAATTATCACTATTAAAATAATGAATCGTATAAAGTTTTCATTTCAAAATATACATCAACTGTGTCAGATATAGTATAGTTACAGAAATTAACCAATCACAGTGTTATACTAGTAGAATGCTTTTATTACTATTGTAATATTAATGATTAATATGTTATAATCTGTGAGGCATAGAAAGTACAAAATACACCCACGTTTGGCATATTACATCCTCAAATGTTCTTTTAGGTGCTAGCATTGAAAACTCTTTTTATATAACAGAATTTAAAAAAGTTTTTTGAAGATTTCTGCATTGTGCACAATGCTTTTAATAATATGCAACCCTTCTTCTGCAGATCTCCTTCTGCCTTCAAATATTTCTTCATATTTTTAACCCACAAAGTCTGTTCTGTGCTGCCTATAAATGTGCCCACTATTGTTGGATTCCTCACTAGGGTATTTTGCACCTGCCAGTGGCCACTCCTCACAGAAAAATAACTCTGCCATCCATAGCAACCTCAACTGCAAGTAGCTACTCTACTAATGGTAGAAACTTGTAATCTGTTCACACCCTCCATGCCAAGATGTGCAAATAATCATGGCTTTATTGAGTTTTGTGTGAGCATCAGTCATGTCGTATTCCATAGACAAAATTTCTTAGCACCCCTTATGTTCTTCAGCTCTTATATTATTCTTTCTTGCTCTTCCAAGAAGTACCATATGACATAGGAGGTGATATGATATAAATATTCCATCTGTGTCTGAATTCTTGAAGTTGATTATTCTTAGCAATTTGAATGGTTATAAGTCTATGTTAATGAATGTCCTCTGTAATATGTTTTGATGTTCAAGGTCAAAATTAGTACAAAGCTGTAGAAATAGAACAAATAATTAGAGAGCAGTCTGAAAGCATGACCATTTTGAAAAGTATAAACAAAGGTTTTCATAAGCAAGTCATTTTCTACCTAAAAGTTTAGTCCTTGCTTATAGTGCAAACCATGAATCTTCTCCTATGGATCAGATATCAAATCTAACTGAGAGGATAATTGGTTACCCTGATCAATGGTCTTGCACTATTTGGACAATAGAGATATTTTCTTAGGTAGGTTTGAGTTTATAGCTTTCTATATCCAGAACTATACAGGACTGGGAGGTCTTTTCTCTGACCAGGCTTCATAATATGTTCTAACACTATGAAAGTTCAGCAGGACTGTTTCTTGACCAGTGGGGGTAATTCTTTTCTTTACTATTACAAAAGTTGTTGCAGTCTCTAACAACAGGGTTTTGCCATCAAGTTATGGTAGACAAGGGGAAAGAACAAAAGAACTGTTAACAACCTGAGATTGCAGTATTATTAAATAAGAATTTATGTTTCTTAGAATGTAGATGCATTCCTTCAAAATATTTTTGGTGGGTGCCTACTGTGTTACAGATCTTAGGAACTAAGAGCTGAATATGATCACGAAAAATTTTTTGAAATGAAACAAAAATCTCTAATATATGCTAATGGACAAGGTTTTCTCTATTGCCCTCAAGAAAGCCAAACATGTTTATCAGTAGGGGAAAATATTAAAAGACTTTATTAAAAATTCAACCACTTCTTTTTTCTTAATGGATCAATTAGAAAATCAGTACCAGGTTAAACATGAGAATTTGCCAATGGAAGATTAAGTGGCTTGCCCAAGGTCATACATATGATCTGTGAGTATGAAAATGAAAGAAATCAGTCTTCTGATATCCAGGTTAGTTCTGTTTTGATAAATTAGTTTATTGTTGTGTCCAATTGAGTTTAAAGCACGATGCAATTCTTGATATTTCTAGGGATATATTTTTGAAATGATATTTTAACAATTCATTCCAAATACATGGATAACCAGAAAAAAAACCCTTCTAGAAAGTATATGAAGGGAAATAATTATCATTTCATTATGATCATAATTAGATACCTAGTTCTTTCGTACTGAGAATAATGGGAGGAAATTCTGCCTACTAGTGTTACATGCAACACTAAAAGCTGTGCAGATTATCATTTTCAAGGAAATTTCACACTGTCAAGATCAAAAGTAAGCAACCAGAACATCTAGAATGAAGATGGACCAATTACTCAAAGTTTAGAATTGATCAAATGTAATGGGGTACAAATTCTCTCATCAATGTCTTTTCTTCCTTACTTCGGAGTAATTAATTTCTCTAGGAATGAGCTAAGATAAACAAAGGCATCATGCATGTCATGAGTCTTTGGAATAAAAGAAGAAATGGAGACTGAAGCTGAACCTAGTCATATGTGAAACACTGTGGTCACAGCTCTAAGAATGTGTGTACTTCAAAGTGAGGTAGCTCAGGCTCATATCCCCTGCCTGCCACACCACCTTATTCTCATCTCTTCCTCTCTTCTTTCTGTCACTTGAGAGGAAGTTATTTGTTATCAAGCTTTTTGTCAGAAGTTCACTCTGTCCCAAATACCAAATTCTTTACTGTTAAGCTTTTATTACAAAGTTAATGTCATTTTTTATTAGATATTTTCTTTATTTACAGGTCAAATGTTTTCCCCTTTCCTGGTTTCCCCTTTGAAAATTCCCCTATCCCATTCCCCCTCCTCCTGCTCACTAACACACCCACTCCAGCTTCCCTGTCCTTGCATTCCCCTACACTGGCACATCAAGCCTTCACAGAATCAAGGGTCTCTCCTCTCATTGTTGTCCCACAAGGCAATCCCCTGCTACATGTGAGGCTAGAGCCATGGGTCCCTCCATGTGTACTCTTTGGTTGGTGGTTTAGTCCCTGGGAGCTCTGTGGGTACTGGTTGGTTCATATTGTTGTTCCTCTGATGGGGCTGCAAACCCCTTCAGCTCCTTGGGTCCTTTCTCTAGCTCCTCCATTGAGGACCTTGTGCTCAGTCCAATGGTTGGCTGAGAGCATCCACCTCTTTATTTTTCGGCACTGTCTCTCAGGAGACAGCTATATCAGGCTCCTATCAGCAAGCACTTGTTGGCATCCACAATAGTGTCTGGGTTTGGTAACTCTATATGGGATGGATGTTTGTGGACTTTGTTATAATGTGACATTTGTGTAACATCTAGTGTAAAAATTGTCTCAGATCATCAAGTTTGATGGGTAAGAATATTGACCTGCTGAACCATCTCACCAGCCCCAAACATTCTGAATTTAAAAAAAGGGAAACAGGAAGTATGTCTAAAATTAAGGGAGAAATTATTCATAGCTTTTGTTGTTGTTGATTCTAGCCCATATTTCTTTGTTAACTATTTCTTAGCGGGATGGAGGAATATAAATTTATAAAATCACAAAGATAAGAAAACAGGGTGAAAAGATATTTTCAAAAGCTTAGAAAGCAAAAATCATAAAGAATAGCAATTTCTAGGAAGTGTTTTCTAAGAGAAAAAATTGAGGTACAGAAAAAAAAAGAAAGGTTTGTAGAGGAATAGCACACACCTGATAAAATCACATACCATATCTGCTATCAGTTTCAGCAAAATGACTGTCCCTTGCAGGTAGAGTGGCAGAATCATGGGAAGCAGCCCAACATCCTCTTGGGAAGTAGAATTATGAAGAAGAAAGAAAGGTGTGATTGTAATAACAAATTTCTAAATGAAGTCAGAGTTCAAAAGTTACTTCTATTTCTTACTAATGGTAACAAGTCAGCTCCAAAGCCCTGTAAATTTATGAATCTAGATCAGGGAAGCTACAGAAGAGGTTAGACTGAAAATGAGAATGGCAATAGGAGTTGGCTAAATTTAACACTTGCTTCATAAGAGATACAGATGGCAAGTTTGTATAGTTAGCTCAGCACTGGATGTTTTAAATAGCCCTGGTGGAGAATCAGCATAGGAACATGGAGCCATTAAAATGCAATAAATCTCAGCACAGTAAATATATAGGAGCAAGAACTACACTGCTGCTTCTCATGTGGCTTCACCAAAGGGTATAATGTCTGATTTTAGTTCAGGGGTAGGGAAGTTGTATATTTAAATGTCCTTTGCACAAATCTCAACAGAAAAAAATAAACAGGAATTGTGTATTCAAAGGTCTTTCCTTCTTGTGACCCCATATAATTCCTTCTTCACTGTTCTAAAAATATGTTTAATGCCACATATTTTAAGCTTTTTACAAACACACAAATATCACCTTAATGAAGAATAACAAATAAAATAAAACCAACATTCAAACCAACACAGGTAGAGCCTAAAGTGACACCAGTTCCCTGTTTTGTTATTATATTTTCTTTGTCAATAAGAATTACTATCAGAAAAGTCTTTTTGGTACATAAAACATACTTAAAGGGATTAACAATGACCAGATGGTAGAAATTTAAAACCAATATGTTGCTTCTCAGTTCTTTGAAGAAACTGTAACACGAAAAGGACTGCCTTTGATTGTTTAAAGAATGTGCTGAAACAGCACATTGTATCCAACCATCCCTGGTGAATCATGTCTACCTCATGCCAGGGAAGCTTTCTCTAAACTTCACTGCTACATGCCACTTCTGGTGATGTAACTATATTTAGAATCCATAGCAAGAGAGCTCAAGGCACTTTAGAATGGTATTTTTAAATGTGTCATCACCCTAGACATATTCTCTCTCTCTCCAAATGCTTTCGCTTCCTTACACTTTCACACATCCAAATAGAAAGGAATCAGGAGAAATCACATTCAGAACAAAATTGCAGCACCAGTCTATTCCAGAAATTGAAACACTGGGTTAAGTGGTACACTAATAGCTCCCATGGCTCAGTGCTTAGTAATATTTGTATTCTCAGCATAGGCAGTGCTTTGATATACAGTATTCTCTTGAGCTCCTTGTTCAATGTAAGTCTCAAGGAAGAATGGAAGAAGAATAAGTAGACTTTCTTTTCTCTATTTTCCATAAGGCTTGCATGCTGCAGTGGGAAAACCCAGCAATTGCTAGCTATTCCTTCCTTTGTTTTTGGTAAATACAGTAAATATGGCAGCCTTTTACTCAGAATGCTAGACCATTGTTCCAGCTATGGACTCACAAAGGAAGTCTAATGAAATCATGAGTGATACGCTTAGAAATTCTGTCCATTGAGCCTACAAGAGAACCAACTTTTTCAAGTATGTTATTAGGATTAGAAATTTGTGTGGAAAGAAAACATATTGTCTGTAGAAAGTCAATTTGGGTACCTGATTAATAAAGCATCACTATTTTATAATCTACTCTGACTTAACATTTCCTTCCAAACATGGGCTTAGTGTTTAAAAGTTTAAATTTAGCTTATTTTTCTTATTTTTTCCCACATGCCATACACCTACTTTATTAATGTGTAAATAATACATTTCACTACATAATAGAAATAAAAATAGTATATCATTCATCATATATAGATAGGAAAAATATGGTATCTGTGACAAATGAGCCTCTAAAATGAAACTTAATAATGATAACCTGACAGGACCAAGACTTTTATAACTACATGGTAGAGGATCAGTTAGGAACATAAGATTCAGCATTGGCTGACATTATAGGAAAAGTTTATATTAATTTAAAGGAACAGAGAGGGCATCAGCAAAGCAACAGGTAAAAAGTAGAGTTAATAGAGGAAGTATTAGGAATTGCAAAGTAAAGGAATATATAATCCTGTGAAGAATAGACAAAGCTGTTAGGATGTGCAAAGAAAATCATGAAAACATATCCTACTGGGAAGCCCAGGGCTTCCAGAGGCTGAGATGCTGCTATTTGTTTAACACAGTATGGTAAAGTATAGTAATGGCTTTTGGACAGATGTCAGGAACTTCTTAATAAATAGAGATAATGTAATTTGAAAACTCACAGAACACTCTCATTAGAAGATGTTAGAAAGTGAATGTTCTAATACATAAAGAAATTGGCAGAAGAGAGATTTTAAAGTGATTGTGGCTATGTGAATTGAAACACACTATTATGAGAAAAATAATTATATTTCACTAACTGTGGACAATAAGGCATGAGGACATGCTTTTCTATATACTTGATAGAGTCCCTGAAAGATCTGAATTTGTATTAGCAAGTAGATAGCAATAAGGAATACATAACAAACTCAATATATCAATAGATAAATTATAAAGGCCCAAAGTCATGTGCTAGAATGATAAAACTTCCAACAGTAACAACGACAGTAGTTTATTGAGTTTTTATCAAAGAGAAAATGCTGTGCTGCAAATTTTATATGCATGACTTCATTTGAACTCCAACACCTTATCAGGGAATCTATATTACTTTATTCAATTCAGAAATGAGAAGTTACAGAATAGTTTTTCAAAAATATGGAATTTCAAATTACCCCTCAATTTGTCAAAATGAGGGAGCTTGTATCTAATTATATTTGCTCAAAAATAACTGCTTACATTGTTTTAATGATTTAATCTAAGCTTGCCTTATTATTTTTATGGTACTCTTCTTTCAACAAATCACACTATATAGTAACCTCATATATATTTCTTTTTGACTGTTAATACAGAGCTGTGCTATTTATCCTTCATTGGCCTTGAAATCAAATCCTCTATTCTTACATGTGGACTGCTGAGAATGAAGATATGCACCAGTGCACTTGGCTTGATAAATATTTGTTCCCATTGTTATTCTGTTTGGAGAAGTTTTATATTATTAGTTAGGTTCTTCATAATCAGTCAGTCAATCATAAATGCACTAGAGTTGGGGGAATTATATAATGTAAGGTACTAATTATCTTTCTTGGTTTCATCTTAACTTTCAAATTATTAAAGCCTATTTTAAGTATCCTCATTCATTATAGTGAGATATAATACCTTGAAAACACTGACCTATAACACACTGTCTTAGTTAAGGTTTCATTGCTGTGAAAAGAACCATGAGCAAAGCAACTCTTATAAACAAAGCATTTAATTTAGGCTGGCTTACACTTTGAGAGGTTTAGTTTATTATTATTATTATGGAGGGAAGAATGCCACTGTGCAGGCAGATATGGGCTTGGAGAAAGTGAAAGTTTTACTACTTGATCTGCAGGTGCCAGGAGACTGTTGGTCACACTGGGTGTAACTTGAGCAAAAAAGACCTCAAAGCCTGACCTGTTAGTGACACACTTTGTCCAACAAGACCACACCTACTCCAACAAGGCCATTTTTTGAGGTTGGATAATCAGAATTTAGTTTCTTTTCATCATGTTGTAATAATCTCTGCCCATCTATTCAGCTGTTAACTGAGACTTAGCACCTTTGCAAATTTTCTTGATATTCTAGAGTATAACCTCTGGGTGAGAAAGCTAAATAGAAGTCATTTAGAGATAAGCTAAACACCACTTTATACTATGTAAACCCAAATCCTTTTATCATATTGTTATACCTTCTAGTCTTGAATGCTTATTGAGAAGTATGAAGAACTTAAAATGAAAAAAAAAAAAAAACAGAAGAGAAACAATGTTCTTTAGTATTGTTTACCTCTATTCTCATAGAGCTAAATGTCCTGCTTGGCTTTGTTTTCATTGGGTAAACATTCACTGTCTTTTCTAAAATATGTGATTGTTTCCCCCATGGCTGCAATATACAATCCAGCTCCTTTTTGGGTGTTCTCTTGAAAATACTTCCATCTGACAGACACCAACAGGAATCCTTAAGACAGTTGCATTTATACTATTCACAAGTGAAGAGATTCAGGTTGTACATTGTTGTTGTTGCTGCTGTTGTTTTGTTGTTGTTGCTTTCAGACAGTACCTGACTAATACAGAAGTAGAGGCTCACAGCCATCCATTGGACTGAGTACAGGGTCCCCAATGAAAGAGTTAGAGAAAGGACCCAAGGAGCTGAAGGGTTTGTAGCCCCTTAGGACAAACAACAATATGAACTAACTAGTACCCTCAGAGCTCCCAGGGACTCAACCACCAACCAGAGTACACATGGTGGGACTGATTGTTCTGGCAGCATGTGTATAGTAGAAGATTGTAAAGTCTATCATCAATGGTAGAAGATGCCCTTGGCCCTGTGCCTCAGTGTAGAGGAATGCCAGGGCCAATAAGTGGGAGAGGGAGGAGTGGCAAGCAGGGGGAGGGGGGAACTAACAGGTTTTTTTTGTTTGTTTGTTGTTTTGGAGGGGAAACTGGGAAAGGAGAAATCATATGATATGGAAATAAAGAAAATATCTAATAAAAAATTAGAACCAGAATTGCCATTCCTAGATAAAACCTCTTGAACTTCTGACACCAAGGAGCTAAGATACTGGTGTTACATTTACTAATAACATGTGAAATTCCTCCTTGCATCCTAGGGAAGAGAGAACCAAAGGTTTAACCTTTGAGTAACCATGCCTTGAATTTAACAGTAATCACCTTGTTAGTGAGATAAGCTTTCAGTTCCTGTCACTAACTGAAAAGAGAGTAAGTTCTGGACTTGAGTTTGTAAAAAGCTTCTTTTTTTTTTTTTTTTTTTTTTTT
>NW_022196912.1:1336616-1354071 GCF_008632895.1 Mastomys coucha | reverse complement strand
GAGAAATATCAGTTTCCAATGATTATTGATTTCTGCTATTTTGTTGTGCTGGTGGTGGAGCTAATGGTGGTGGTGGTGGTGGTGGTGTGTGTGTGCACTTGTTTCCCTTCTTTTCATTTCATTGGTATGCAATAATTTATTTCCTTGTTTTCATGGATGTAGTGAATCTCCTAATGGTGGAGTTTTCCTTCTAGCACTTCTAGAGCTGGATTATTAGACAGGTATTTTTTAAATTTTACTTTGTCATGGAATATCTTTTTTTGTCCATATGTTGTGATTGCACATTTTCCTGGGGATTGTGGTTTGGGCTGGCAATTGTGGTCTCATAGAGTCTGCAGCATTTAGTCCAAGCCTTTCTCCCCTTTAGAGTATCCTGTAATTCTAAACAAGGTATAATTTTAATTTGTCTACCTTCATATACTACTTAACCTTTTTTGCTTGTATATTTTATTGAGCTTTTCAGTTGTTTTTTCTCTTTTCTCTACCTGTATTTTTTTTTGAAATTTTCTTTATTTACATGTAAATTTCTCCTTTCCAAGTTTCCCCTCCAAAAACAAACAAACAAACAAATAACAAAAACAAGAACAAACGCCATGCCTGTCACCCCACCCTCTCCCACTTATTGGCCCTAGCATTCCTCTACACTGGGGCACAGAACCTTCACAGGGCCAAGGTCCTCACCTCCTATTGAAGATCGAATTTGCAATCCTCTACTATATACATGCTGTCAGAACAATCAGACCCACCATGTGCAGTCCTTGGTTGGTGGTTGAGACCCTGGGAGCTCTGAGGGTATTAGTTAGTTCATATTGTTATTCGTCCACAAACACCCTACCCCACATCTGTCCTTTCCTCCTTCCCCTTTGCCTCTGTGAGAGTAAACCCTTACCTACCCTCCCACTCCTGCCACACCACTCCAGCATCCCCTATGCTGGAGCATCACACCTCCACAGAACCAAGGGCCTCCAGCCCAACTGATGTAAGACAAGGCCATACAATGCTACATATGCACCTGGAGCCATGGATACCTCCGTGTACACTCCTTGATTGGTAGTCTAGTCCCTGGGAGCATGGAGAGGTCCAATGTTCTTCTTCCTATTGGGTTGCCATCCCTCTCTGTTCCTCCAGTCCTTCCACCAGCTTCCACCAGGGTCCATGAGTTCAGTCTGATGGTTGGCTTCATGGATCCACATCTGCATTGCTTGGTTGGTGACCAATCCTCCCAAAGAACAGCCACAACAGGTTTCTGTCAACAAGTGCCTCTTGGCAACAGCAACAGTGTTGGGTTTGCTGTCTGCAAATATGATGATTTCCCATACAGGGCAATCTCCAGTTGGCCCTTTCATCAGTCTCTGCTCTATTTTTTTGTCCCTGTTCTTCCTTTTTACAGGAACATTTTTGGGTTAAAAACTTTTAGATGGGTATATGTACCTATTCCTTGACAGGGGGCTATGCCTATGTACTGGAGGAGGTCTCTACAGTTTCAATCTCCCCTTTATTGCATGCATTTCAGATAAAGACATCCCATTAGGTACTGGGAGCCTCTCATTTCCCTGGGATCTGGGACCCTCCAGTGGCTATTCCTAGTTCTTCATCCCTCAGTGTTACATATTTTTTTTTCAATTTTTTGATCCTCTGTACCTCTCTCCTGTCCCTTCCAGTACCTGATACTGAGCCCCTTATTTCCTCCACCTCCTTTTTCCCTCCCTCATACTCCTCCCTCCACCCCACATGACAATGCAGGACTGAATCATCCACACTCTGTTTTTTTCTTCCTTCTAAGCTCTGTATGATCTGAGGATGTATTATGGGCATTGTGAAGTTTGGGGCTAATATTCACTTATCAGTGAATACATGCCATAGATGTTTTTTGATGACTGGATTATCCCACTCAGGATGGTATTTTCTAGTTCCATCCATTTGCCTAATAATTTCATGGAATCATTGTTTGTTTGTTTTTTTCTTAAGATTTATGTATTTATTTGTTTTATATGAGTGCACTATCACTTTCTTCAAAAACCCCAGAAGAAACCATGTGGTTGTTGTGAATTGAACTCAGGACCTCTGGAAGAGCAGTTAGTTCTCTTAACTACTGAGGCATCTCTATAGCCCGAAGTCATTGTTTTCAATAGCTGTATAGAACTCCATTTTATAAATAAACCACTTTTCTGTATGCATTCTTCTATTGAGGGACAGCTGGGTGGTTTCTAGCTTCTGGCTATTACAAATAAGGCTGCTAAGGACATAGTGTAGCCTGTGTCCTTGTTATACTCTGGAACATCTTTTGTGTTTATGTTTGGTAGTTGTGTAGCTGCATCTTCAGACAGAACTATTTCCAATTTTCTCAGTAAACACCAGATTGATTCCCAAAGTGGTCCCACTACAGTCCCACTACAAATGGAGGAGTGTTCCTCTTTCTCCACATCCTCATCTGCCATCACCTGAAGGTTTGGTCTTAGCCATTTTGATTGGTATGAGGTGGAATCTCTGGGTCATCTTGATTTGCATTTCCCTGATGACTAAGGATGTTGAATATTTCTTTAAGTTCTTCCCAGCCATTCGAGATTCCTCAATTGAGAATTCTCAGATTAGCTCTTTACGCCATTTTTAATAGGTTTATTTGTTTTTTTTTTTTTTTTTTTTTTTTTTTTTTGGAGTGTAACTTCTTGAGTTCTTTACATAATTTGGATATTATCCCTCTATCTAATACAAGGTTCATAAAGATCTTTTCCCAATCTGTGGCTTGAGGATTTGTCCTATTGACAGTGTCCTTTGCCTTACAGAAGCTTTTCAAATTTTTGAGGTCCTATTTGTCGATTGTTGATCTTAGAGCATAAGACACTGGTGTTCTGTTCAGGATGTTTTCCCCTGTACCCATGTGTTCCAGGGACTTCCCAACTTTCTCTTCTATTAGATTCAGCACATCTAGTTTTATGTGGAGGTCCTTGATTCACATGGACTTGAGCTTTGCACAAGGAGATAAGAATGGATCAATTTGCATTCTTCTATATGCTGACCTCCAGTCGAACCAGCACCATTTGTTAAAAATGTTGTCTTTTTCCCACTGAATGGTTTTAGCTTCTTTTTCAAAGATCAAGTTTCTATTGGTATGTGGTTTCATTTCTGGATATTCAATTCTATTCCTTTTATCTATGTGCCTGTCTCTGTAGCAATACCATGCAGATATTTTTTTATCACTATTGCTGCATAGTACAGCTTGAGGTCAGAGATTTTGATTTCCACAGAAGTTCTTTTATTGTTGAGAATAGTTTTCAGTATACTGGGTTTTTTGTTATTCCAAATGAATTTGAAAATTACTATTCTAACTTTGTAAAGAATTGAGTTTCAATTTTGATGGGGATTGCATTAAATCTGCAAATTGCTTTTGGCATTATAGTCAGTTTTGCTATATTAATCCTGCAAATCCATGAGGAACATGGGAGATCTTTTCATCTTCTTAGATCTTCAATTTTTTTTCTATAGAGACTTGAAATTCTTGTCATACAGAACTTTTACTTGTATGATTAGAGTCACACCAAAGTATTTTCTATTATTTATGACTATTGTGAAGGGTATCATTTCCCTAATTTCTTTCTCATTCTGTTTATCCTTTGAGTAGAGGAAGGCCACTGATTTGTTTGAGTTAAATTTATGTACAGTCACTTTGCTGAAGTTGTCTATGAGGTTTAGGAATTCTCAGATGGAATTTTTGGGGTCATTTAGGTATCGTAAAACATCTGCAAATAGTTATATTTTGACTTCTTCCTGTCCAATTTGTATTCCCTTGACATCCTTTTGTTGTCAAATTGCTCTGGCTAGGACTTCCAGTACTATATTGAATATGTAGGGAGAGAGTGGGCAGCCCTGTCTAATCCCTGATTTTCATGAGATTGCTTTGAGTTTTTCTCCATTTAGTTAGATGTTGGCTACTAATTTGCTATTTATTTTGCTTTTACTATGTTTAGCTATGGGCCTTGAATTCCTGATCTTTCCAATACTTTTACCATGAAGGGGTGTTGAATTTTGTAAAATGATTTCTCAGCATCTAATGAGATGATCATGTAGCTTTATTCCTTGAGTTTGTTTATATAGTAGATTATGTTGATGGATCCATATATTGAACCATCCTTGCATCCATGTGATGAAGCCTACTTGATCATGATGGATGATTGTTTTGTTGTATTCTTGGATCTGGTTTGTGAGAATTTCATTGAGTGGTTTTGCATCCATATTCTTAAAGGAAATTTGTCTGAAGTTCTCTTTCTTTGTTGGGTCTTTGTGTGGTTTATGTATAAGTATGATTGTGGCTTTATAGAAGGAATTGGGTAATGTTCTTTCTGTTTTATTTTGTGGAATAGTTTGAAGAGTATTGGTATTACATGTTCTTTGAAGGTCTGATCGAATTCTGCACTAAAGCCCTGCGTTGGCCTTTTTTTTTTTTTTTTTGGTGGGCAGACTTCTAATGACTGCTTATATTTGCATAGAGGTTATGGGACAGTTTAGATGGTTTACTTGTTCCTGATTTAACTTTGGTACCTGGTATCTGTCTAGAAAATTGTCTATTTCATCCAGACTTCCCAGTTTTGTTGAGTATAGGCTTTTGTAGTAGGATCCGTTGATTTTTAAATTTCCTCAGTTTCTGTTGTTATTTCTCCCTTTTCATTTATGATTTTGTTAATTTGTATACTGTCTCTGTGCCCTCTGGTTAGTCTGGCTCAGGGCTTATCTATCTTGGTTCTTTTCTCAAAGAACCCACTTCTAGTTTTGTTAATGTTTTGTATAGTTCTCTTTGTTTCTACTTGGTTGATTTCCTCTCTGAGTTTGATTATTTCCTGTTGTCTGCTTCTGTTGGGTTTATGTGCTGTTAAGCTGCTATTATATGATCTCTCAGGGCTGAGTTTTCCTCTTAGCACTGCCTTCCTTGTATCCATTAACTTTGTATATGTTGTGTCTTCATTTTCATTAAATTCTAAAGTATTTAATTTATTTCTTCATTTCTTGCCTGACCAAGTTATCATTGAGTAGATTGTTGTTCAGGTTCTATAAGTATGTGCACTTTCTGTTTGTCTTTGTTTTTGTTGGTTTTTTTTTTTTTTTTTGAAGACCAGGCTTAGTCCATGGTGTTTTTATAGACTACATGGGATTTATTCAATATTCTTGTATCTTTTGAGGTTTATTTTGTGTCTGTTTATATGACTGATTTTTGTGAACATACCATGAGATGTTGAGAAGTATGTTATTCCTTGGTTTTAGGGTGAAATGTTTAATAGATATCTGTTAAATCTATTTGGTTCATAACTTCTGTTAGTTTCATTATGTTTCAATGCTCTGTCCATTGGTTAAGAGTGGGGTGTCAAAATCTCCTACTATTAATGTATGATGGTCAGTGTATGCTTTGCACAACAGTAATATTTCTTTTACAATGTGGATACCCTTGCATTTGGGGCATAGATGTTCAGAATTGAGAGTTCCTCTTGGTGAATTTTTTCCTTTAATGATTATGTAGTATCCTTCCCCATCTTTTTTGATAACTTTTGGTTGAAAATCTATTTTGTTGGCTACTGGAATTGCTACTCCAGCTTGTTTTTTGGGACCATTTTTCTGGAAGATTTTTTCTCCAGCCTTTATTTTGAGGTTGTGTCTGTCTTTGTTGTGGATGAGTGTTTCCTTACACAGCAAAATACTGGGTCTTTTTTGCATATGTACCCTTTTAGTCTATGTCTTTTTATTGAATCCATTGATGTTGAAACATATTAAGTACAAATGGTTGTTGTTTTCTGTTAGTTTTGCTGATAGAGGTAAAGTTATGCTTTTGTGACTCTCTTCTTTGAGTTTGGTGTAAGACTAGTTTTTTGCTTTTTCTTGGATGTAGTTTCCCTCCTTTTTGTTGGACTCTTTCTTCTTTTATGCTCTGTAGGGCTGAATTTGTGGAGTGATATTTTTAAATTTGGTTTCCTCGTGGAATATCTTCATTTCTCCCTATAAGGTAATTGAGAGTTTTGCTAGGTATGGTTGCATGGGTTGACATTTTTGTTCTTTTAATGTCTCTACGGCATTTGCCCAAGACCTTCTGTCTTTTAAAGTCTCTGTTGAGAAGTCTGGTGTAATTCGGTTGGGTCTCTTTTTATATGTCACTTGACCTTTTTCCCTTATAACTTTCAATATTCTTCCTTTGTTCTGAGAATTTGGTGTTTAAATTATTATGTGACAAGAGGAATTTCTTTTCTGGTCCCATTTGTTTGGTGTTCTGTAGGCTTCTTGTATGTTTATGGGCATCATTTTTTTTTTATATTAGAGAAGTTTTTTTCTATAATTTTGTTGAAGATGTTTGCTGCCTTTGAGTTAGGAATCTTCACTCTCTTCTATACCTATTTTTCTTAGGTTTGATCTTCTCATTTTGTCCTGTGTTTCTGTGTTTCTTGAAAGTTTTGGGTCAGGAGATTTTTTCTCTCTTTTTTTTAACTGTTGTGTTGATGTCTTCTACACCTGAGCTTCTCTCTTCTATCTCTTATATTCTCTTGGTGATCCTTGCATCTGTGACTTCTGCTCTCTTTCTCTGTTTTCCACCTCCAGATCTCCAAGCTTGTCTCCCTTTTTGGTTTCTTTAATGTGTCTATTCCCATTTTTAGATCCTGGACAGCTTTGTTCAATTCAATTCTTTCTCATTTGATTATGTTTTCCCATATTTCTTTAAGGGATTTATGTGTTTCTTCTTTAAGACTGTCTACTTCTTTACCTGTGTTCTCTTGGATTTTTTAAGGGAGTTATATATGAGCTTCTTAAAGTCTTATATCATCCTTATGAGATGAGAATTTAGATCTGAATCTTGCTTTACAAGTATTTTGAGATATCCACAGCTTGCTGTGGTGGAAATACTGGGATCTGATGTTGCCATATAGTATTGGTTTCTCTTGCTTACGTTCTCAAGCTTACCTCATGCCATCTGGCTATCTCTGTTATTATCTGGCCTTGCTGTCTCTGACTGGTGCCTGTCCCTCCTGTGAGTCTGTGATGCTGTAATCCATTGATCATGGATGTGTCAGGACTTCTGTGGGGTTGAGCTGTGACTGGGGTCTTTGCTGAGTAGGTGGGGATCCAGAGCAGAGACTCTGCCTCCTTCACAGATGCACACTAAAATGAGGGTGGGTCTTTGGCTGAGTGGTGAATCTCTCAATTCTGTTCCTAATTTGAAGTCTTGAACAGTTTTATGCCTTCTACTGTTTGCTTGTGTTTTCCTGAATTTCCTCAGTGGGTTAGTTTCCTATTTAAGGATCTCTATCATATTCATAAGGGCTATTTTAAGTTTTTTTTCTTGTGCTTCAGCTATGTTATAATATTTGCAGTCTACTATAATGAGATAGATGGGATAATGGAGACATCTCAAATTGGTTGTTGTAATCGATTGTATTTTTTCTGGCCTCTTAGCGTCTGGGTTTGGGATGACAATAGATCTAGAATTTCCTAATTTGTCTTTTTTTGGGGTGCATGTTTGTTCCTTTGTTTCTGTTTCCTCTCTGAATTTTTAGAGAGTGTGGTAGCTGTGTGTTGCCTGTTTTCCTTGCCTGTTCAGTTAGTGTGTTCGTCATGGAATTTCTGATTGTGTTAAAGGTTGGGATATTGGGTTGAATTAGCAGAAGATATGTCAAAGAAGAAACTTTTTGATTTGGGGGGGATACCATCATAAAGAAAAATAATACACAGCTGGGTTCTTGTTACAGAGCTGGGGCTAAAACTCTGAGGAGCTGTAGGATGAGTTTGAGTCTGCTTTCAGACTTCTTGACATCTGGAAGGAGCAGCCCTTATATTATCAGGGTGTGCCTGTTGGTGTAAGGGTCTGGGGCAAAGTGTCAATTAAATAAAGGAAAGTTGGAAGGAGGTGATATGTAAGGTGCTTAGGAATTGGGAGAAGTAGGGTATGGAAGGTTACCTTGGGTATTCTGCTTCAAGAAATAAGGGTAAAACTAAGGAGATTGTGTCTTAGGAATCAGAGTGGGGGAAGAGTGACATAGGCATCCTACCTGGTTTTCTTGTAGTCTTGGCCTGTGGTTTATCAAGTGTGCCTGCTGGGTTTAGGGGCTAGGTACAGCAGCATGTCAAGAAAAGTATGTAGGAAGGTATGGTATGTGGATTCCATACCATAATAGTAGGAGGTGAGACTTGAAATTGGGTCAGCAGGACCAAAGAAAGGTGAGGTCTGTGGGCAGCTTACCAAGTTTTATCAAGATATGATTTTCATAGCTAAAAAAATGGCCAATATAAAATGAGAATATTTTTCCAATATGAAATAATTTTAGTATATTTAAAATGTTATACAATGATCATTATTATCCAGTCATAATCCACTCAACATTTTGCAACTCCAAATGTTATTCACTCATCTCATTTTCAGATGCTGTAGTTGCAGAGACCCTTTAACTTTTACAGATTACATACTTTAGAGAAGGGGAATGAAAGATAAAGACTATGGGAAAAATTAAAGCTACAAAAATAATTATTAAAAATGAGGGAGACAACCACCTACCATGTTGACCTTAATTATTACATAGAAAAGGAATCTTGTTGACAACAAAAACTAGTCAGAGACTAGCTTCAAGGCAAAATTCTCCACTGACCAACTGAAGTCATAGAGAGAACTGAGGTTGAGTCCAGAGTATGAGTATGTTCCCTAACTCACAAGAAACTGACCTGAAGTTATGGCTGATATATAGATAATATCCCAGTCTTCATGTGTAATAGTTATGGGAACATTCTGAAAATTGGGACTGATGTATCTTTTCTTATATTCATCTAGGAATTTTTTAAGAATAATATTTGAAGAAGAGTCTCTCTATTTCAGAAAGTCTCTGTAATGGCATAATACCAGCTTATAATTACATTGATAGAACCCACCTATAACTGAACTCACAGAAAACTCAAGCTGATGAGGAGGAGCTTAGAGGACAAGAATGTGTGAAATTAATACTATCCCAAGGATCACTAATTCTGTTTAACTTTAGACACGGTTAGTGATAGAAATTTATTTCTGAAAAAGAGAGAAGTAATTAGAAGCCACAGCTGGATGACCAAAATACTTTCTTGCCAGGTGGTCAACAAAGTATATTGAAAATTTAATGAATAAAAGAGCCTTTAGGGATTCAACAAGGGACTTTTAAAAACCTGCAAGTCATTGAATATTTATTATACATATAAATTTAACATCCAAGCCTATTTAATAAGTAATATGACAAGTCAATCAGATGAGCTAGAGAAATGGTAACTAAAACATGCATTTGATGATTTATCTGTTTATTTAGTCATTCTTCTTTTCTAAAATATTTTTCTTTAATGTTTTAAACTCTTTCACTCTCTCTCTGGGTGTGTGTGTGTGTGTGTGTGTGTGTGTGTATGCGTGTGCATGTGCATGTGCATGTCTTGTGTCTGTATGCATCATGTATTTCTGTGTGTCTGTGTCTAGGAGTGTACAAAAATGTTGGAGGCTTTGGAAGACTCAGTCACCAGTTACATGCAAGCTGGAGTTGTAATTTTTATAGACTACCTATATGGGTGCTAAGACATGATCTCCTTAAAGAACACTACAAGCTCTTTACTCATGAGTCATCCCTGTAGCTCTCATTACCTTTTATTCTTTATTAATTTATTTTCAATGCTGTGGATTGACTTAAGATCCTTGAATATGATAGACAACCACTTTACCACTGAGCTATATCTCCAGTTCTCTTGTATATTATTTTTCATCCAACTCCTGATTAGAACATGGATAGTTAAATGTAGTAATTAATTTGGATTCAAGCTCACTTGCCTTTGGAATTAAATAAAAGAAAACCTTGTAAAGGAGTTTATTTGGGCATTTCAGGAAGGAGTGCCTAAAGAAGAAAGGTGTTCTCTTAGGGTGGTCAGAAGCTTTTAGAGGCATCCCAGATATAAAGAAATTGGGGGTGGAAGCAAAGTTGCTTGTCTGCCTTCCTCTGCTTTCCACTTGTGAGTCTATTCTAAGGTCATTTTCTTCCCCTGACATTCATTGTTGCTATCAGAACTCAGCTTATTTGGCCTTCCAATAGAGACTGAATATCAATGACTCATCAGGAATACTCCAGGTATTCAGCATCAGATTGATATTACTGAGGAATTCAGGCATGTGGTGTAGGTTCTTAATTTCTCCAGTGTACAAACAGTTATTTTTGGATATCCCATTCAAAATTTTGTCAGCAAAAACAGTAAGTCCCTTGTAATGTCAATTAAAATTTATGGTTTTTATTTACCTACTGAACAATGATATTGGGAATTGAAAGAAAGGGGTATATAGAGTTTGTATATTTTTAACAATCTGTCTTGGGCTGAAAGGGTGAAACATGTCCTTCCTGTGATAAGAGATTCATCTATCACAATGCAAGGAAGTGGATCTGTAGAGACCTTCAGAATTTTCCATCATATTCAGCACACAGCGGCAGGACAGCAAAGGTATTAATGACACCGAATTAGACATGTGAAACAATTTATGAAGGTTGAATATAAATGTATGTATCTATGATGCACCATTAATATATCCTAATATCAATGTTAAGTTATAGGATTTTTTTCCAGTATGATGTCACTGGACTTATCTTGCTTCATATGGACTGAAAATGAAATCAGATGCTTTGCTAAAACATACAATAAGTCAAATTTTTTATTAGCAAAAACCATGTTCTGTGAAACAGGAACAATGAGAGAGTGATAAGGCTTTGGTAATGTGAAATGCACCTGTGTACCATGTGCATACTTGTTGCCCACAGAGGCTAGAAGCAGTCTCAGATCTTCTGGAAATGGAGTTTTGTATTATTGTGAGTCAGGATAAGGGTCTGGGAACTGAACCCAATTCCTCTGAAAGAGCAGCAATGCTCTTAAATACTGGGCCATATCTCTAGCCAAATGCTATATTTTTACTAAAACAGTTTGACAGTATCTAATTTTAAAATGTATAGATTTTTCAACTCAGTTTTAAAGCTGAGCTTCTGATTCACCCAAATTATTCAGTACCCATGAACAACTATAAAATGAACCAGTAATTATTTTTATAGTTAAAAATTAAATATAACCTAATACTGGAATTATGCAAAAATATATGAGGATAGAATTTTATTTAGCCATTTGAAGTAGTAGTTAAAACTATCCCTATTGACGAAGAGGTATCCTTGCCTTCTCTATTTGTCAATTGACAAAAACACCCCAACACACAGGAGGAACAAGCTCCAGCAAGAGACATCAGCAAGAACATCTAACACCAGAGATCCCCAGATGGGGAAAGGCAAATTCTAGAAACTTACCAACAGAAACCAAGACTACTTGGCATAATCAGAACGCAGTACTCCCAACATGTCAAGTCCTGGATACTTCAAAACAGAAGAAAAGCAAGATTTGGATCTATAATCATATCTCATGATGCTGATAGAGGTATTTAAGAAGGACATAGGTAACTGCCTTAAAGAAATACAGGAGAACACAGGTAAAGAGGTGCAAGCCCTTAAAGAGGAAACACACACACAAAAAAATCCCTTAAAGAATTACAGGAAAACACAACCAAACAGGTGAAGGTATTTAAACGAAATCATCCAAGATCTAAAAATGGAAGTAGAAACAATTAATAAATCACAAAGAGAGACAACTCTGGAGATAAAAAACCTAGGAAAGAAGTCAGGAGCCATGGATGCAGGAATCACTAACAGAATAAGAGAGATAGAAGAGAGAATTTCAGGTGCAGAAGATAACATGGAAAACATTGAAACAATAGTCATTGAAAACACAAAATGCAAAAACGTCCTAACAAAAAACATCCAGGAAATCCAGGACAAAATGAGAAGACTAAACCTAAGGATAATAGGTATAGAAGAGAATGAAGACCTCCAACTTAAAGGGCCAGTAAATATCTTCAACAAAATTATAGAAGAAAATTCCCTAACCTAAAGAAAGAGATGCCCATGAACATAGAAGAAGCCAATAGAACTCCAAATAGACTGGACCAGAAAAGAAATTCTTCCTGTCACAAAATAATCAAAACACCAAAAGCACTAAACAAAGAAAGAATTTTAGAAGCAGTTAGGGAAAAAGATCAAGTAACATATAAAGGCAGGCCTATCAGAATTACATCAGACTTGCCACCAGAGACTATGAAAGCTAGAAGATCCTGGGCTGATGCCATACAGACCTTAATAGACCACAAATGCCGGCCCAGGCTACTATACCCAGTGAAATTATCAATTACCATAGATGGAAAAAACAAGGTAATCCATGACAAAACCAAGTTTACACAATGTCTTTATGCAAATCCAGTCCTTCGAAGGATAATAAATGAAAAACTCCAACAAAAGGAGGGAAACAAAAATCTGTAAAGAGCAAAAAAGTAATCTATTAACAATACTAAAAGAATATAGCCACATGAACAGAATCCAACTCTAACAACAAAAATAACAGGAACCAACAAATACTTTTCCTTAATATCTATTACTATCAATGGACTAAATTCCCCAATAAAAAGAACAACACTAACAGACTGGCTATATAAATAGGACCCAACATTTTGTTTCATACAGGAAACCCACCTCAGCGACAAAGACAGGCACTATCTCAGAGTATAAAGCTGGAAAACAATTTTCCAAGCAAGTAGTTCCAAGAAACAAGCTGGGGAAGCCATTCTAACATCAAATAAAATCGACTTTCAGCCTAAAGCGATGAGAAAAGAAAAGGAGGGACACTTCATACTCATCAAAGGTATTATCTACCAAGATGAACTCTCAATTCTGAATTTCTATGCTCCAAATGCAAGGGCACCTACATTCATAAAAGAAATTTTACAAAAGTTCAAAGCACACATTTTGCCACACACAGTAATAGTGGGAGACTTCAAACCCCACTCTGCAATGCACAGATCATGGAAACAGAAACTAAATAAAGACACAGTGAGACTAACAGAAGTTATGAAACAAATGGATTTAACAGATATGTATAGAACTTTTTATCCTATAACAAAAGGATATACCTTCTTCTCAGCACCTCATGGTACCATCTCCAAAATTGACCATATATTTGGTCACAAAAGAGACCTCAACAGATACAAGATGATTGAAATTATTCTTTGTATCCTATCAGATCACCATGGACTAAGGGTGCTCTTCAATAACAACATAAACAATAGAAAGCCCACATACAAGTGGAAGCTTAACAACAGTCTACTCAATGATTACTTGGTCAAGGAGAAATTAAAGACTTTTCAAAGTTTAATGAAAATGTAGTGACAACATCCCCAAACTAATGGAACACAATGAAAGCAGTCCTAAGAGGAAAACTAATAGCTCTGAGTGCCTCCAAAAAGAAACTGGAGAGAGCATACACCAGCAATTGGACAGTACATCTGAAAGCTCTAAAACAAAAAGAAGCAAAAATACCCAAGAGGAGTAAACAGTAGGAAATAATCAAACTCAGGGTTGAAATCAACCAAGTGGGGGGAAAAAACTATACAAAGAATCAACCAAACCAGGAGCTGGTTGTTTGAGAAAATCAACAAAATAGATAAGCCATTAACCAAACTAACTAGAGGGCACAAAGACAGTATCCTAATTAACAAAATCCGAAATGTAAAGGGAGACATAACTACAGAAACTGAGGAAATAAAAAAAATCATGAGATTCTCCTATAAAAGCCTATATTCAAGAAAACTGGAAAACCTGGATGAAATGGACAATTTTCTAGATAGATATCAGGTACCAAAGTTAAATCAAGATCAGAGAAGTCCCATATCCCCTACAAAAATGCAAACAGTCATTAATAGTCTTCCAATAAAAAAAAAAAAAAAGCCCTGGACCAGATGGGTTTAATGCAGAGTTTTATCAGACCTTCAAAGAAGACCTAATACCAATACTCCTCAAATTATTCCACAAAATAGAAACAGAAGGTACTCTACTTAATTCATTCTATGAAGACATAATTACTATGATACATAAAACCACAAAAGTAACAAATAAAGAAACATTCAGGCCAATTTCCCTTATTAATATCGATGCAAAAATAATCAATAAAATTCTTGCAAACTGAATCCAAGGACACATCAAAATGATCACATGTCATGATCAAGTAGGCTTCATCCCAAGGATGCAGGGATGGTTCAATATATGGAAATCCATCAATGTAATCCACTATGTAAACAAACTCAAAGGAAAAAGAAATGTGATCATTTCATTAGAGGCTAAGAATGCCTTTGACAAAATCCAACACCCCTTCATGATAAAAGCATGGAATGATCAGGAATTCAAGGCCCATACCTAAACATAGTAAAAGCAATATACAGCAAACCAGGAGCCAACATGAAACCAAATGGAGAGAATCTTAAAGCAATCCCAGTAAAATCAGAAATTAGACAAGGCTGCCCACTTTCTCTCTACCTATTCTATTTTGTACTTGAAGTCATAGCCAGAGCAATTAGAAAACAAAAGATCAAAGGGATACAAATTGGAAAGGAAGAAGTCAAATGATCACTATTTGCTGATGATATAATAGTACACATAAGTGATCCCCAAAATTGTACAAGAGAACACCTAAACCTGATAAATAACTTCAACAAAGTAGCTGAATATAAAATAAACTCAAGTAAATCAGAGGTCTTCCTCTACACAAAGGATAAACAGGCTGAGAAAGAAATTAGGGAAACAACACCCTTCACAATAGTCACAAATAATATAAAATACCTTGGTGTTACTCTAACTAAGCAAATAAAAGATATGTATGACAAAAACTTGAATTCTCTAAATAAAGAAATCGAAGAAGATCTCAGAAGATGGAAAGATCTACCATGGTCAAGGATTGGCAAGATTAATATAGTAAAAATGGCTGTCTTGTTGAAAGCAATCTACAGATTCAGTGCAATCCCCATCAAAATTCCAACTCAACTCTTCATAGAGTTGGAAAGAGCAAATTGCAAATACATCTGGAATAACAAAAAACCTAGGATATGAAAGATACCCATAGGGAGACCCTCGCTCAAGTCTCGGGAGTACGTGCATCCAAAGAAACACAAGAGACCTTCTTGATGCAAACACATGAGGCAGTTTAATTTCAGAGCTCTGAGTCAACACGTATCTCACACAGGAGACAGAGGAATCGACCACGAGGCTCAGGGGTTAGGGGTTTATATATGGAAAAGTCCTAGGGGAACGGGGAAATCAGCATAGTTATACATGATTGGCTAATTCAAATATCAGCTATAGTACATGCAGATCAGGGTGGGAATTCCTAAGGTTGGTGCTATTCTGAGGAATCAGAGCATCTGGCTGACCTCAAACCATATCTAAGAGGACTAGATGGCCCATTACTCGGTTGGGTCATTTGCCCAGACACGTCCTTGCATGCTTTCTCCTATCTTTATGGTTTATATCTTTTTGGCCTACTAGTTCCCGGGATGTTTAACAGCTTGCTTGCTTCTGTTCAGGCCTATTTGGACATGCTTGGGCCTGATCCACTGTGTTTTTCTCAGGCTTGTAATTTTCTTATTAGCCAGCACAGGCTTTAGACTTAATTTACTTTCAGATATCAAAAACTATTCTCAACAATAAAAGAAATTCTGGTGGAATCACCATCCCTGACCTTAAGCTGTATTTCATAGTAATGGTGATAAATCTGCATGTTTTTTATTTTTAATGAAAAACTCAAGTTAATCTCTTCTGTATTTTAAGATTTTTTTTTTTTTTGGCTGGTATATATTCTTTTTAAAGACAGCTTCAATGGTGATAACAAGTTGGGTCTTAGTTGTAACTTTTATACGAGGCCTAAATTAGAGGCACAGATTTCTGCAAATAACCTGTAATTTGCTAACATATATATTGGAAAGGGCTATAGCTTTTCTCAAAACAAAACAAAACAAAAAAAACTAAAATGATGTTTTTCTTCCTTCTGTTGACTGGAAGATAAGTTTGGGGTATGCAGTGCAGCAGGATTCTCCACTATACCTGGTTAGTAAAACAACAGGGATTTGACTAGAGCCTATTTTAAATCAGAGAGAATTCAAAAGAATCACATTTGCATTAGCTCTACCAGCCTGTGTAAGTGGAGCAGGGAGGAATACTTATATACACTGTGCAATATTTGTAGAAGGGGATTATTCAAAGTGCTGAATACCTGCAGGCTCAAGTAAATTCTGTACAATTACAGACAGGTAGACTAATGGAATAAAACTGAAGACCCAGAAATGAACCCACACACCTATGGTCAGCTCATCTTTGTCAAAGGAACTAAAGGCATCCAGTGGATGAAAGACGTCATTTTCAACAAATGGTGCTGGCTCAACTGGTGGTTAGCATGTAGAAGAATGCAAATCAATCCATTCCTATCTCCTTGTACAAAGTTCAAATACAAGTGGATCAAAAACCTCCACATAAAGCCAGATAGACTAAAACTAATAAAAAAGAAAGTGGGGGAAAGCCTCAAGCACATGGGCATAGGGGACAATGTCCTGAAGAGAACATCAATAGCTCATGCTCTAAGATCAAGAATTGACAAATGAGACCTCATAAAATATCAAACTTCTGTGAGGCAAAGGGCACTCACTGTCAATAGGACAAAACAGCAACCAACAGATTGGGAAAAGATCTTTAACAATCCTAGATCCAATGAAGGGCTCTTATCCAATATATACAAAGAACTCAAGAAGTTAGACTCCAAATTACCCTATTAAAAATGGAGTACAGAGCTATACAAAGAATTCTCAACTGACAAATACAGGATGGCTGAGAAGCACCTAAAGAAATGTTCAGCATCCTTAGACATCAGGGAAATGCAAATCAAAACAACCCTGAGACTCCACTTCACACCAGTTAGAATGGCTAGGATAAAAAACTCAAGTGACAGCAGATGCTGGCAAGGTTGTGTAGAAACAGGAACACTCCTTCACTGCTGGTAGAATTGCTAGCTTCTACAACCACTCTGGAAATCAGTTTGGCAGTTCCTCAGGAAACTGGACTCAGTACTACCTGAGGATTAAGCTATACCACCCCTGCGCATATACCCAGAAGATGCTCCAACATGTAATAAGGACTTATTTGCCACTATGTTCAGAGACGCCTTATTTATAATAGAAGCTGGAAACAACCCATATGTCCAACACAGGAGTGGATACAGAAAATGTGGTACATTTACACAATGGAGTTCTACTCAGCTATTAAAAACAATGAATTTATAAAATTATTAGGGAAATGGATGGATCTGGAGAATATCATCCTGAGTGAGGTAACCCAATCACAAAAGAACACACATGGTGTGTACTCACTGATAAGTGGATATTAGCCCAGAATCTCAGACTACTCAAGATGCAATCCACAAACCACAAGAAACTCAAGAAGAAGGAAGACTAATGTGTGGATACTTCGATCCTTCTTAAAAGGGGGAACAAAATATCCATGGAAGGAGTTGCAGAGACAAAGTATGGAGCAGAGAC
>NW_022196912.1:1295858-1336516 GCF_008632895.1 Mastomys coucha | reverse complement strand
AGGACAATCCAGAGACTGCCTCACCTGGGAATCCTTCCCATATTCAATCACCAAACCCAGACACTATTTTGTATGCCAGCAAGTGCTGGCTGACAGGAGCCTAATATAGCTGTTTTCTGAGAGTGCCCAACTAATACAGAAATAGAGGTTCACACCCATCCATTGGACTGAACACAGGGTCTTCAATGAAAGAGCTAGAGAAAGGACCCTAGGAGCTGAAGGGGTTTGCAGCCCCATAGGAGGAACAACAATATGAACTAACTAGTACCCTCAGAGCTCTCATGGAGTAAACTACCAACCAAGAGTTTGAATGGTGGGACTCATGGCTCCTGCTGCATATGTAGCAGAGTATGGCTTAGTTGTTTATCAATGGGAGGAGAGGCTCTTGATCATGTGAAGGTTCTATGCTCCAGTGTAGGGGAATGCCCAGGCCAGGAAGCAGGAGAGGGTGGGTTCTTTATCAGGGGAGAGGGGAGGGAACTGGTGATTTTTAGGAGGGGATACCAAGAAAAGGGATGTAATTTGAAATGTAAATAAAGAAAATATCTAATAAACAAAAAGGCAGGAGCATGCCTTTAATCATAGCACTTGGGAGGCACAGGGAGGTGGATTTCTGATTTTGAGGCCAGCCTGGTCAACAGAGTTCCAGGACAGCCAAGGCTATACAGAGAAACCCTGTCTCAAAAAAAAAAAAAAGAATTGTGTTCTTCAGATACTTCAAGTGTCCTGGTGTGAGGGAATACCCAGGGGGGCTCCTACCTATTCAGAGGAGAAGGCTAGGTAGGGATGGGGGAAGGATAATGGGAAGACTGGGATGGAAAACAGTGTAAAGTAAATAAGTAAAAAAATAAAATTAAAAAGTAATTGTGGTCTTCAAAGAATATATAAAATTTGAAATGAGCACAATTTAAAATATTTAATTATTTACATCTAATATTACTCCCCCTCAGATTCTAAGCTGACTAGGCAATTAGCTGTGAAAGAAAAGTCTTCTATGGATTAAGGTCTGCAAACCCAAAGTGGATGGGAAGTTACAAAAAATACACTGTTATGGTTTTAGTAGAAGAAATATTAGAAAAAAATTATATACTATACGGTTATCTGGAAAACTGAACTGTGTCATATTTCTGAAGAGTTAGAAGATTTCTGTTCCCTATTTAAAACTATTACATAGTCCAATTACTTCTTTCAGAATTATAAGAACTCGACTAGCAAAAACAATTTTGCCTTCTATTCTGAGTGCCTAATTTAATTTCAAGCCTAGCCTCTTGTGGGAGTAACACTTAGGAATAGTCGACATTTCAAAGTAGACTTATGGCTCCTGGTCTTCCTTTTCCAACCAGAAAAATCCCCAATGTATTGTAAATCAATTTTACTGTTGAAACTTTGTAGGTCTATTAGCATATTAAGCAAATATTAATGTGAATTTCTCAAAGGAAAATGACATGATATCTATGTCTCATTGTGGAATGTTTTCATGGTTGATTTAAAACTATATTGACCATTTATTATGTAGTGATTTTATTTTTATTATTTTACTTCAGCCAATTTAATGTGACAAATTCATATTGTTATCCTTTATAAGGACTTACACTCTGTGTTTTAGTACACATCTGTGTGCATTTTTGTTTAATAAAATGATATTGTCACTATCTCTCCCTAGAATATACCTAATGTGTACTAACATATTTAATGATAATAGTGCATGGTAACCATGTAAATTGTTGCTAAGAGACTCTACTTAGAATTTGATTCCTTATAGCCTTTGTAAGTATATAAGTTTACCATGAAATACCAGAGATAATTAACTCCTTAAAGAAAAATGCCCATGAAGAACGATCTGTCCTAAAACTCACAAAGATTTGTCTGCTTCTCAAATGCGATTTTTTGGTTGGTTTGTTTCTGAGAATTGTTCTCACAGCCAAGACCAGGCTCAAACTCTCTGTGTAGCCTGTACTTCCCAAATGAAGTGAAATGTTTCTGCTGTGTAGTTTATTATTGTTGGCCACTTGTGCTAGACATAAAATCCAGGAGCTTATACATACTAAGCAAGCACTGTACCCCCAGTCCTCTTGAGTTTTTTGTTTGTGTGTTTGTTTATTTTGTTGAAAATCACCTTATATAGTTCTTGAAGACCTCTTACTTAGGTTTTCTTAACTAGTAACATTATATATTATTATCAGTTCAGGAGATAGATACAGAGATAAACAAATTCTACTTTATATATGTATGGCAGCAATTATAAGCATAGTGTGTATATATAGATACACATACATACATATATAAAATAGGAAGATTTTTTACCCCCCAATATTTGTACCATTATATTTTTAAACAAATTTACTTTTTGGACTTTCATTTTTACTCCAAAATTGGTAAAAGTTCTTCTAGCAACTATGACAATTTAGCTCAAAAGGATCACTGAAATTAAGCAAACATATGTACAATATGATATAACTGTAGCAGCTTGTGAACTCATTCAATTGGAAAAATCCTGCTTTGAAATTTGCTAAAACTTCAACATAATTTCTTAAACTGAAAACTGAACAGTAATTCCAAACTTTGAGTTATAGAAGTGAGGCTCATATGTTACAAATATAATAATTATGTCACATCACCAAGAAAACATACTAGAGCCACCAAGCTGGCTCAGGAAGTGAAAGTGCCTTTCACCAAGGCAGAACATATTCTCTAGAACCCACTATCTAGAAGGAGAGAAACAATTCCCACAAGATGTTTTCTGATTGTTATCATAAAACATCAACATGTATGCCTCCACACTCACTCTCCTCCAGCATTAAAGAAAAAAATCATAAAAATGAATTATTTTTCAAAGTCTTATTATTAAGTGTTTTTGTGGTATTCCTGTGTATGTGTAAATGCAGGTGTCCATAAAATCAAAATCAGGGACTTATAGACTCTAGAGTTTTAGGTGTTTGTGTACCACTTGACATTGTTCTTGGAATATGGGACCCAGGAAGAACAGAACACGTTCTTATTGGCTAAGCTATCTCTCTACCCTCCTGCCAAATATTTTATTTTAAAGATTATCTTCTAACATCCACTTCGGTACTTCATGGGGCTCTACTTGTTGTTTACTATCTCTAGGCTAGAGTGAAAGGAATGTTCGACAGTATTTCATGTTTTTAGTTTCTATGCTAATCTGTGTCTTCAGTTTTATTGGGAGATACTCACCCACATATTATGAACTTCTATGTTTTGGATCCATGAAATGCAAAAGCATATGAATACATTTGTATGATGTTTAGGGAAATATCAATAAGAAATAGACCAGAGTCCAAAATTTTCAGATCTCACTGAAATGGGAAATATTACAACCATTGTTTTTAACAGAAAAGGCCACTGCTTGACCTCACATGTGAACCCATTACAGAAACAGTATCAGTGCTGGAGACCCCTGCAGTACTCCACAGTTGAGCTGTTAGTGGAAAAATGCTATTCCAGCTAGCACTCCTAATACTGAAACCTAGGATACTGGGGCTGGGAAACAGTGAGTAGTGAATTGTAAGTAGAGAGACAAAAAGACATGGGACCCCTTGCAGGATATACCCAAGAAAATTGAGAATGTTTGATCTAAGTCAAGAATGGCAAAGAGCACATTCTTCCATGTACAAGTGAGAGGGAGACTTGGAAGAAGATATCAAGAGCTCTGTCCTTTATAGTACTTCCAGTTTCATGCTTGACTTTCCCTGCTGTGTGCCATACAACTGCTAAAATGATCACCACCTCTCCAGAACTGAGCATTAAGACTTAAGAAATGTAGAACTTCACTAAAGGAAGACTGAACAATGTTTGAGTATTGAAGAAGAAAAGTTAAAACCTGTCAATGAATTAATGAAGTGTCTACATTTTGAAATAAGATTTAAGTGTAGTGTGTATTTTACATCGATAAAGATGTCCATAGGATCACATGGGATCAGGGGAAAATTTCCTGAACCAAACACCAATAGCTTATGCTCTAAGATCGAGATTTGATAAATGGGACCTCATAAAGTTGCAAACCTTCTGTAAGGCAAAAGACAAAATGGCACCCAACAAATTGGGAAAAGATCTCTACCCATCCTATATCTTATAGAGTGCTAACATCCAATATATACAAAGAACTCAAGAAGTTAGACTCCAGAGAAGCAAATAACCCTATTAAAAAATGGAGTATAGAGCTAAACAAAGAATTCTCAACTGACATATACTGAATGGCTGAGAAATTCCTAAAGAAATGTTCAACATCCTTAGTCATCAGGTAAATGCAAATCAAAACAAATCTGAGATTCTACCTCACTTCAGTCAGAATGGCTAGGATAAAAACTCAGGTGACAGCAGATGCTGGAGAGGTTGAGGAGAAAGAGGAACATGCCTTCAGTTCTGGTGGGATTGCAAGCTGGTACAACCACTCTGGAAATCAGTTTGACAGTTCCTCCAGAAATTGGACGTAGTTCTACCAGAGGACCCAGCTATACCACTCCTGGGCATATAACCAAAAGATGTTGCAACATGTAATAAGGACACATGCTCCACCATGTTCATAGCAGCCTTATTTATAGTAGCCAGAAACTGGAAATAACCTAGACGTCCCTGAACAGAGGAATGGATACAGAAATTGTGGTATATCTACACAATGGAGTACTACTCAGCTATTAAAACCAATGTATTTATGATATTCTTAGGAAATGGATGGATCTCAAGAATATCATTCTGAGTGAGGTAACCCAATCACAAAAGAACACATATTGTATGTACCCTCTGATAAGTGGATATTAGCCCAGAAGATTGGAATACACAAAGTACAATTTACAAACCACAAGAAACTCAAGAAGAAGGAATATCAAAATGTAGATACTTTATTCCTTCTTAAAAGGGGCAACAAAATACCCATCGAAGTAGTTGCAGAGAAGAACTACAGAGCAGAGACTGAAGGAAGGACAATCCAGCCTGATATAGCTGTCTCCTGAGAGGCTCTGACACTACCTGACTAATACAGAAGTTGAGGCTCACAGCCATCCATTGAACTGAGTACAGGGTCCCCAATGAAGGAGCTAGAGAAAGGACCCAAGGAGCTTAATTGTTTCTAGCCCCTTAGGACAAACAACAATATGAATTAACTAGTACCCTCAGAGCTCCCAGGAACTAAACCACCAACAAAGGAGTACACATGGTGCGACTAATGGCTCCAACAGCATATGTATAATACAGAATGGCCAAGTCGGTCATCAATGGGAGGAGAGGCACTTGGCCCTGTAAAGGATCTATGCATCTATGTAGGGGAATGCCATGGCCAGTAAGCAGGAGAAGGTGGGGTGGAGAGCAGGTGGAGGGGGAAGGTAACAGGAGTTTGTTTTTGTTGTTTTTGTTTGTTTGTCTGTTTTCATAATTTTTTTAATTTTTTTTTCGGAGGGGAAACTGGGAAAGGAGATATTGCATGACATGTAAATAAAGAAAATGTCTATTAAAAATTAAATAAATATACATTATTGAGGCAATATTAAAAATTGAAGATTTCAAACAATAGTAATAAAATATTGGCACATTAAGATTTAAATTATCAATATTTACCATTAATCAAATATCCAAATTTTAAAATTGTATCTGTGTATGTAAAGCATGTACATTAAATCTCATTGAGACAATATTTGGTCCACAGTTTCCCTTGTGTGTTCTTATTTGCTAGCGTGAAAGTACAAATTTCTAAATATTTCACAATAAATATTCAGCTTCTTTATGAGAACATGCTGACTTGAATCCAAAATTTCTTCCTCTCTGAATTCATTTTAATAATAATGGAGGTATCCTTAAGAGATGTATGCTTATGATCACAGACTGGACATGATGGTGAGCTGAAGCTTTTTGAGACTATAAAAACTTTTCTCAGGTAGATATTGATATAGTGGTATCAAAGTCATGAAGTAATAGTGAAGACCAATGGATGTAACAAAGATATAGGTCAAATACAAGCCAACAATCAGTTTGTATCAAACAGATATTACCTGTGAAAATCAAAACAAATGCACAAAACACAGAAAGAATATTAAAAGCAGTAAGGGAAAAATGTCAAGTAACATACAAAGGCAGACTGATCATAATTATACCAGATTTCTCACCAGAGACTCTAAAATCCAGAAATCATGGGCAGATGTCATACAGACCCTAAGAGGACACAAATGCCAGCCCAGACTACTACACCCAGCAAAACTCTCAATAAGAAACCAAGATATTCCATGACAAAACCAAATTTGAAGAACATCTTTCCACAAACCCAGCCCTACAAAGGATAATAGATGGAAAACTCCAACACAAGGAGGGAAACTACACCCTAGAAAAAGCAAGAAAGTAATCTCTTTCAACAAACCCAAAAGAAGATAACCACACAAACATAATTCCACCTGTAACAATGAAAATAACAGGAAGCAACAAACACTATTCCATACTATCTCTTAACATCAATGGACTTTATTCCCCAATATAAAGACATAGATTAACAGACTGAATAGGTAAACAGGACTCAGAATTTGCTGCATACAGGAATCATGCCTCAGTGTCAAAGACAGAACTACCTCAGAGTAAAGGGATGGAAAAAAAAATTTCCAATTAAATGGTCCCAAGAAACAATCTAGAGTAGCCATTCTAATATTTAATTATATTGACATTCAAACAAAAGTTATCAAAAAAGATAAGGAAGAAACCTTCATAATCATCAAAGAAAAAATCTACCAAGATGAACTCTCAATTCTGAACATCTATGATCCAAATGCAAGGATACACACATTCATAATAGAAACTTTACTAAAGCACAAAGCACAAATTTCACTGCATACTTTAATATTGCAAGACTTCAGCACCCTATTTTTTCAATGGACAGATCATGAAAACAGAAACTAAACAGAGACACAGTAAAACTGAAAGAAGTTATGAACCAAATGGATTTAACAGATACCTATTAAACCTTTCATCCTAAAACAAAAGAATAAACCTTCTTCTCAGCAACATATGGTACCTTTTCCAAAAATGATTATATCATAGGTCACAAAACAGGCCTTAACAGATACAAGAAGATGAAAATCATCCCATGTATCCTCTCAGGTCACCACAGACTAAAGCTGGTTTTCAATAACAACAAAAACAACAGATAATCTACATACACATGGAAGCTGAACAATACTCTATTCAATGATAAATGAGTCAAAGAATATATGAATGAAGTAATTAAGACTTTTTAAAATTTTATGAAAATGAAGGTACAACATACCAAAACTCACAGGACACAATGAAAACACTGCTAAAAGGAAAACACATAGCTGAGTGACTCCAAAAAGAAACTGGAGATAGCATAAACTAGCAGCCTGAGATCACACCTGCAACTCTAGAACAAAAGAAGCAAATACACCCAAGAGCAGTAGACTTCAGGAAATTATCACACTCAGGGTGAAATCAATGTAATAAAAACAAGAAGATCTATATGAAGAATCAAAAAACAAAAACAAACTAACAAACAAAAAAAGGAGCTAGTTCTTTGAGAAAATCACCAGGATAGATAAATTCTTAGCCAGACTAATCAGAGAGCACAGACAGTATACAAATTACCAAAATCAGAAACAAAAAGGGAGACATAAGCACAGAAACTGAGAAAGTTCAAAAAAATCATCAGATCCTACTACAAAAAGCAATATGCTGCAAAACTGGAAAATCTGGATGAAATGGACAGTTTTATAGACAATACTATGTACCAAAGTTAAATCACGATCAGAGAAAAACCATCTAAATAGTCTCCTAATCCTAAAGAATCAGAAGAAGTCATTAAAAGTCTCCTAAGCAAAACAAGGCCAGTACCAGATGCATTTACTACAGCTTTCTATCAGACCTTCAAAGAAGACCTAATACCAATACTCTTTAAACTATTCCACAAAATATAGAAGAAACACTCCTCAGTTTATTCTATGAAGCCACAATTATGCTTATACATAAACCACATAAAGACCCAACAAAGAAAGAGAAATTCAGACCAATTTCCCTTACTAATATGGATGCAAAAATTCTCAATATAATTCTTACATATTGAACCCAGTAAAATATCAAAATGATCATCCACCATGATCATGTAGGCTTCATCCCAGGGATGCAGGGATGGTTCAATATTTGGAAATCTATCAGTGTAATTCACTATATAAACAAACTCAAAGAAAAACAACACATGATCATTTCATTAGATACTGAGAAAGCATTTAACAAAATCCAACACTCTTTATGATAAAAGCCTTGGAAAGATCAGGAATTCAAAGCTCATAGCTAAACACATTAGTAGCAATATATAGCACACCATTTGCCAACATCAAACTAAATGGTGAGAAACTTGAAGCAATCCCACTAACATCAGAGACTAGACAAGGCTGCCCACTCTCTCCCTTCCTATTCAATATAGTACTCAAATTCCTAGCCAGAACAATTAAACAACAATAGAAGATCAAAGGGATATAAATTGGAAAGGAGGAAGTCAAGATATCACTATTTACAGATGATAGGTTAGTATACTTAAGTAAGCCCAAAAATTCCACCAGAGAAATTCTAAACCTGATAAACAACTTCAATGAAGTGGCTGGATATAAAATTAACTCAAACAAATCAGTGTCCTTCCTCTACTCAAAAGAGAAACATGATGAAAAAGAAATTAGAAAAATGACATACTTCAAAATAGTCACAAATAATAAAAAATACCTTGGTGTGACTCTAGCCAAGCAAGTATGACAAGAACTTCAAGTGTCTGATGAATGAAACTGAAAAAGATCTCAGAAGATGGAAAGATATTCCATGCTCATGGATTGGCAGGAATAACATAGTAAAATGGCCATCTTGCCTAAAGCAATATGTAGATTCAAGGCAATTTCTATCAAAATTCCAACTCAATTCTTCATATACTTAGAAAGCAATTTGTAAATTCATTTTGAATCACAAAAAAAAATCAGGATACCAAAAACTATTCTCAACAATAAAAGAACATCTGGAGGAATCAACCTGCCTGATATCAAGCTGTATTATACACCAATAGTGCTAAAAATTGTATGATATTAGTACAGAGACAGGCTGGTATAGAATGGAACATCCAGAAATGAACCCAGACAACTATGGTCACTTGATCTTTGACAAAGTATCTACAACTATCCAGTTTATAAAAGCAGCATTTTCAACAAATGCTACTGGTTCAACTGGCAGACAGCATGTAGAAGAATACAAAATGATCCATTCTTATCTCCTTGCACAAAGCGCAAGTCCAAGTGGATCAAGGACCTCCACATAAACCATATATACTGAAATTAATAGAAAAGAAAGAGGGAAGAGCCTCGAGCACAAGGACACAGTGAAAATTTCTTGAACAAAACACTAGTGGCTTGTGCTGTAAGATCAACAATAACAAATGGAACCTCCTGGAATTCCAAAGCTTGTGTAAGCCAAAGGACACTGTCAATAGCACAATGGCAGCCAACAGATTGGGAAAAGATATTTACCAACCCTACATACAATAGAGGGATAATATACAATATATAAAAAGAACTCAAGAAGTTAGACTCCAGAGAATCAAATAGCCCTATTAAAAATGCAGTACAGAGTTAAATAAAGATTTCTCAACTGAGAAATATTGAATAGCCGATAAGCACCTAAAGAAATGTTCAGCATCCCTAGTTGTACTGACTGGTTTTGTGTGCCAACTTGACACAGGCTGGAGTTATCACAGAGAAGGGAGCTTCAATTGGGGAAGTGCCTCCATGAGATCCAGCTATGTGGCATTTTCTCAATTAGTGATCAAGGGGGTAGAGCTTCTTGGTGGTGCCATCCCTGGGCTGGAAGTCTTGGGTTCTGTAAGAGAACAGGCTGAGCAAGCCAGGGGAAGCAAGCCAGTAAGGAACATCCCTCCATGGCCTCTGCATCAGCTCCTGCTTCCTGACCTGCTTGAGTTCCATTCCTGACTTCTTCTGGTGATCAACAGCAATGTGGAAGTAAGCTGAATAAACCTTTTCCTCCCCAACTTGCTTCTTCCTCATGATGTTTGTGAAACCCTGACTAAGACACTAGTCATTAGGGAAATGCAAATCAAAGCAACCCTGAGATTCCACCTCACACCAGTCAGAATGTCTACGTTCAAAAATTGAGGTGACGGCAGATTCTGGTTAGGATTTGGATAAGGAAGAAAACTCCTCCATTGCTAGTGGTAATGCAAGCTGGTACAACCACTCTGGAAATCAGTTTGGTTATTCCTCAAGAAAAACTGGACTTAGTACTACCTGAGGAACCAGCTATACCCCTCCTGGACATATACCCAAAAGTTACTCCAACATGTAATAAGGACACATGCTCCACTATGTTTATAGCAGCCATATTTACAAGAGCAGGAAGCTGGAAACAACCCAGATATCCCTCAACAGAGCAATGTATACAGGAAATGTGGTGCATTTACACAGTAGAGTACTACTCAGCTATTAAAAACAATGTCTTTGTGCAATTCTTAGACAAATGATTGATATTAGAAAATATCATCCTGAGTGAGGTAACCAAATCCCAAAATAACAAACATTGTATGCACTTACTGATAAATGGATAGTACCCTAAAAGCTCAGAATACCCAAAATATAATTCACAGACTACATTGAGCTCAAAAGAGGTAAGATTAAAGTGTCCATGCTTCAGTCCTTCTTAGAAAGGGTAACAAAATACTCACAGGAGGAAATATAGATACAAAATGTGGAGTAAAGACTGAAGGAAAGGATATCCAGAGACTGCTATACCTGAGTATCTGTCCCATATACAGTCACCAAACCTAGGCACTATTGTGGATTCTAAGAAGTGCTTGCTGACAGAAGCCTGAGATAGCTGTCTCCTGAGAGGCTCTGTAAGAGCCTGACAAATACAGAAGCAGATGCTTACATCTCACCCTTGTACTGAGCAGGGGTCCCCAGTGGAAGAGTTAGGAAAAGGAATGAAGTAGTTGAAGTGGTTTGCAAAGCCATATAAAGAATGACAATATCAACCAACTGGACCCCCCAGAACTTACGGGGACTAAACCACCAACCAAAGAGTATACATTGAGCAACCCACGGTTCAAGCAGCATATGTAGCAGAAGACCACATTGTAGAGCTTCAATGGGAGGAGGAGCCCTTGGTCCTAGGAAGACTTGATGCCTCAGTACAGGGTAATGCCAGGGCGGGGACATGAGACTACTCATCTGTGTGGTTGGGTGGGTTAGCACCCTCATTGAAGCAGGGGAAGGAGGACAGGATAGGGTGTTTCTGGAGGAGAAACCAGGAAAAGGGATAACATTTGAAATATAAACAAAGAAAATTTGCAATAAAAAAAGAAAAAGAAGTATGGGGGAGAATATTATTTGATCTAAAATAGACAATATGAAATGGTAACTAGGAGGATGAACTTTAATTCAGGGATTGACACTTGATCATTGTTTGAATGAGTATATCTCAAGTCAATATCAAGAGAGAAAATAGAAGTGTGAAGGGCCCATTTAGTAGGTCAATTGAAAGAATTCTCCAAGATAATCCATACAGGGCACTCAGTATATTGTCTGGTATATAAGTGTGTATCATAACCACGGTTCTAGTGTTGATAAAAGACACTATGACTAAAACAAACAAACAACAACATAAAAAAGAAACCATCAGACCACACTAGTAAAATTTCATATGGAATTTGCTGCTTTTCCAAATATTATATTATGTTGTTTTAATTGGCTTCATAATGAAGATAGATAGAATATAAGCTTAATTTATAAAAAAAACACATTTATAATAAATCTTACTATTATTTAATTTATAGAATAAGCTTTTCAAATAGTTTATGAATTTAAAGATTACCTAATCATTTCAATGTTAAATTTACTGTTCATATTTATTATATTTTAAAGATAGGAAAAAGTTTTCTTTCTTTGTATTTTCTGTCATCTTTGCACGTACGTAACTAGTTAAGAAGAAAGATTCTATATGCAAAATGTTCTGGGGAAACAGGTTTCCTTCATTAAAGTATATTTTATTTTTATATTCCTTTCATCGCCATGATTACAATTTAGGGGTGGGAGTTAGTAAATGCCTTATGGAGCTATGAGAACTATATCTAGCGCACAAAAAAAGTCTAAGTTTTGGTAGGAAATCTCACAATTACTAGATGATCCCTAGCAAAATAGTATTCTCATGATGCCATGTTGTAATGGCTTGGGTAAAATATTTGAATATTAAGACAAAAAAAAAAAGAGCTGTCAACATATGAAATTGATAAATGCTAACATTAATAGTTTAGTTTTACTATGAAAGAATAACATAGCAAACAAAATTTATTCTGCCCTAAATTGTTTATCAAAATAAGAATTTCAGACAAAAATACGCATGAAATGTAAAAAGTCTTTTCATCATTATGACATAATCATTGTCATACAGTGGCTTAAAAAACAGAAATTAAGATACTGGAATGTATAGCAAGCAAGTTACTGAGCCACAGCTGAAAATTCTAGAAAGCGTTTTTAATATTTATTTTATTTATAATCTCTGGTACCTTACAGTAGGTTTCATGATAATTATATTACAGTGTTATAAAGTAATCATATACTTCTATATATCATTAAAATTTATAAAGAGTATACCATATTTAGCAAAAGCAAGAAAGGGTAGGTACTGCAAAGTATGAAAAATATTTAAAAAACATTTTTTATGAGCCTAGCAGCCTGAGAAGAACTAAGAATGCAGGTCAGTTGGTTCAGAGCTCTGGGTTCTGGGAACTTGGCTAACTCAGAGCTTCAGGGCTCTGGTTCCCAAATGAAAGTCAACTGGTTCACAGGGCTCTCCACCCTGCTGACCAGTAGATGGTTCAGTAAGATTACATTTCTAGATTACATTCCTAAAATGAATAGGTTCCCCTCTCTAACTGACTGAATAACTTGAGTTGGAATTCCCCTCACTCCCCCTGGTTTGTGATTTTTTCCTTTAAAAACCCTATACTTCTTGAGCTAGGGGTCAACCTCGACTGCCCCTGTTTGGGTTATGAGCTCTGCCCCAGTAGACTGGTTTCCCGAGTAAACCTCATATGTTTGCAGCAAGATCGGTCTCTCATGAGTTTCATGGGGGGTCATGTAATCCCAAGACTAGAGTGAGGGTCTCCTCTCTTGGGTCTTTCATTATGGGGGATCATCTGGGATTTGCAACCACCTTTGACTCCGAGGATCCCTAGGAGGTGAGTTCTTATTTTAATCTGTCTGTCTGTTTGTAGCCTGTGAATTTTGTTTTTTGCTTTCATTCTCTGCAGTAGGTCACATCCCGAGAGGGGACAGCGACTCCCTGCCCTCGAGATGAGGAAAGAGGGCTGATGGGTAGACGTGCCAGGATCACAGACTGCCACCCTGGGAGATGTCCCAGTGGAGATTGGGGATCCTTGGGGACGCCAAGAGGTACCCTCGGGAGGCCAGGGGAAAAACATTAACCCTTCTCAAGAGGAGGGTGCATCTGTTCTCCCAGTGAATGGACCTTTTAAATTGGCTCTGCCTGGACCATTTTTTGTCATATTACTCTTTGTCTGTTTTCTGTGCTGTTTGCGATTTTTGTTACCTTTGTGACTATGACAATGGGACAGACTATAATAACTCCTTTGACTCTGACTTTAGATCACTGGATGGAGGTTAGGGACAGAGCACATGACTTGTCAATTCAGGTAAAGAAAGGACCTCGGTAAATTTCCGGCCATCTGTTTTTCTGGAGTGGGGTTGGCATTTGCTATTGAGATGGGTCTTTTCTAGTCTCTTTGTGTGTTTGTTCTGTCTGTATCTGGCCCCTGCTGTGTACAGGGGTAACCGGTTTATCTCAGTGTCATGGCAGGCACTGCTGAGCAACACTGTGATTTGGCTTTGATTATCTGTGTGTGAAGGAGCACCTGATGTCTGTTACTGGGCCCAATTGTCTTTCTTTGTGTCATGGACCTGGAGAGGTTGAGTTGTCTATGTGGTAACTGTTTTTCTGTGTGTGTTTGGACTTTGGACTGATTATTTCCACCCCCTTGACTGATAGATGGATGTTAAAGCTTGGGCAGCCACTGTGGCAATAGCTCCTGGAGGCTGAGAGCCATGGCTGTTGCTGGGCCTTGGGCAGGGTGTGGGCTGTGCACAGCTCAGTGGTCCCACTGGTGTTGTGGCGGGGCCATGGTGGCAGCAGAGGAAGAGGGAAGGGAGCACGGGGGTTGGTGGATGTGTGCACGCACGTGCAGAGCCAAGCAGGCAGAACGGGAGCTTGAGCAGCCAGACTACCCCAATGGGGTCCCATCCTGATCCCCACATGTGGAGTACTAGGACAAGCGAATGGGCCAGTGAGCAGAGACAACTACCCACCACCCTGAAGCACTGTCCATGCCTCTCTTCCCCCTCCCTGTGGCATCAAGAGAGTTGGAACTGGCAACTCCCAAGTCCAACTGCTGCTGGGCTTGTGTGGAGAATAGGTTGTGCACCCAGGGCCAGTGGTGGCAACACTGCAGGTGAAGTGGCCGTTGCAGGGAAAGTGGCAGTTTCAGGGAAGCGAGGCTCAATGCCCCTTGCAGCACCAGCCCCCGAGTGTTACATTCCCTCAGCAGCAACCTTCACAAAATCCCAGGGCCAAGAGAGAGTGGGGCACTGCTCCCCCCTCCTGACCAGCAACCAGAGCTGCCCAGACACACTTCCACGCTGGCAGCGGTGTGCTGTGACCAGCTCCAGGACAGCTAAGAAGGACCAGTGAGAAATGGAGTTGCTGGTAGATTCATTCTTTAAAATTATTACCCTGGGAGTTAATGTCTATATTCCTTGGTTGGGTAATCACCTGGGTAAGGGAACTCAAGCGTCCCAAAGTTGGATCATGTGACCCAAGCGTGCCAGTTAGAACAAAGAGCAGCTGCCTGCCTGCTTTCAAGAGTAAGGAAACCTGGAACAGCTGAGGCTGTTGCTGGGAAGAGGCTGTTTTGCATGTACAGTTGTCTGTTACTGAGCCAGTGGGAGATGCCTTCCCTGCTGGTCCTTGGTCAAATGTACCTGGTCCAATGGTGCACTCTTAGCATTAGCAAAATAAGGAATTTTATCTTGTCCTTTATATCAGAAATGGAGATTTTCTTATTTGGAGACTTTGAGGTACTGAGAACCCAAATACTACCCAGAGAGATCTCTGTATTTATGAGTAAAGGTTTTGTTTTACTGTTTTTGGGAAAAGATGCTTGAAGTATTTACACCTTCCAGAAAGCTAGATTTCAGAGAATCAAAAAAAGATATATATACATGTATATATATATATATATACATATATATATATACACATATATACACACATTTATATATATATGTCTACATATACATATATATATGTATATATATATATATACATATATATATATATATGCCTTGATGATACTGAAATTTTGTTTTTAGATTCATATGTTGCAGAAATGTACAGCCTTGGTGAATTCCTTCATCAGATATGCTAAACTAGCCTGCTTGAACTCCTGGTGTCCTGAACTTCAGCCTGATCCAATCAAGAAACAGAAATCAGAAGACTACCTCTGTTTTTCCTTTCCCCTCTCCTTATAATCTCAATACCCCCGTTCAGCTTGAAGAAGCTATGATGAGTCATCTACCCAGTTCCCTGGGTTTTGGGGCTGGAGAGGGTTGTTGATAGATTGTCTTTTTAGGAAATATAAAATTGTCATATTTAGAATAGGAAAAGAAGTCAGATTTAATTGTATAGCTATAATCTCATTTAATAGAAAACCTTATGATTTGTTATTGAGTTAAAGTCACATGTTTCTATTTGGTACAGAATTTATTTTGATACAAAATCAAAGTTATCTTTGGTAAGATGACCTTCTGATAATGTTTACCCTGTACTTAAAATGATTTGATTGGTGAATAGAAAATTTAAACTGGAAGCATTGTGTGACTAGAATTTGGTCAGGTATTTGAGTATTTCTTCAGATAGAGAGCTTATTCTCAGAAAATTTGCTTTAACATTTATATCATTAGTTTTGAGTTTTGTATCCTATGTTTGTAGTATTAATTGGTAAGAGTTGAAACTTGTGTTATAAACCATTTACATCTTAATCTAGTATGCAAGAAATGAGTAAGAGCTTTTAAATTGAGAATTTGTTGTTAAGATTGGGTGTACAATAGTGTTTTTATTGACTGAGAAGTGTAGCTAATACAGTTCTATTGTGCATACTTCAAGACCAAAAGATGAAGGTTTCTATGTTCACTTAAGAGATTTCTGGTTTCAGTAAGAGTTAACTGTAGTCTTATAAGTAAGTCTCTTATTTCCCTAGTAGACAGGGCTTAGACCCAGTCCTTCTTTTACTGCTATTATAGACAGATCTGAGATGTTTAGACCTGTGAGTTTAGGGCCAAATTGGCAAATTCATGGCTCTGAGTTTATTGTTAGGTTGATTTCAAGATTTTAATTAAAAATAACTGAGAGTAGTTCACAGAAAATAGTCCAGATTACTTTACATAGATAGTTGGTTTTCAAAAACATCAGAAATCCACAGAATGTGGCATTTGATATTATTTATTCATTTGGCTAGAGACTTGTCTATTCCAGTCAGTACCCCTTTCTCAGACTCAAAGAAGAAATTGAGCATCATTGGTGAGACAGCCACTAGGCAAAAGTTGCCTCTTCATCTGCAGACGATACTGTCCAAAACAGACACATAGGCCTACGACAGCTTATATCTGCTGAGACAGAGTAGGTGAGTTCTTAATGTTCCTGTTTTCAGACATTCACAGGCCAGAAGGCTGAAAATCGATGCTCCAACGTTTTGAAGTAAGGGCTGTCCCCGTGTCCATCAGTCTCTATCAATTGTCAATAGTTTTGGAAGCTGTGTTAGGCTTCCCATATATGCTCTATTATCCAGTCATTCCTAGATTTCAAATGGAGTTGAAAGACTACGAAAGTTAGAAGAGAGGCAAGACAAGTTGTTAAGAGAACTAGTACAGGTAGCTACGAAAGTGTTTTATAAACAGAGAAAGAAAAAGGAATGTTGCAGAAGGACTATAGAAGGGCATAGTGAAGAGATACAACATTTAGAAGAAGGTATAGAGTCTAGTGCAAGCAAAGATTCAGAAGGAATAAGAGGCTAGAGAGCTAAAGAAAGATAAGACAGGAAAGAAGAGAAACTAGGAAGTCAGAGAGCCTAGTAAGATAGTGCCTTGCAATAGAAGAGAGTTAGAGGTTCCCCTGACAGTTACATTGGGACTAGGCTTAGAGACAGCAGGGGCAGCTACAGGAACACCCACTATGGCACTGCAACATAAGGCTTATGAAGAGTTAAGAGCTGCCATTGATTTAAATATAGACAGAATAAAAAGGTCTTTGACTTACCTCCAAGAATCCTTGACTTCCCTCTTGGAGGTGGTCTTACAAAATAAGAGGGGATTAGACTTACTGTTTCTAAAAGATGGAGGGCTGTGCATTGCCCTCAAAGAAGAATGTTGCTTTTATGTAAACCATTCAGGAGTCATTAAAGACTGCATGAGTAAGGTCAGAGAAAGATTAGATAAAAGACAGAGAGATAGAGAAGCACAGCAAAACTGGATTGAGAGTTGGTTTAGTAAATCCCCATGGATGATTACTTTGGTGTCTTCTCTTGCTGGACCCCTTTTAATCCTACTCTTGCTCTTAACTATAGGCCCATATGTGCTAAATAAATTAGTTGCTTTTGTCAGAGAAAGAATAAGTGCTGTTCCGATTTTAATGTTACGCCAACAGTATCATACTTTATAGGGCCAAGGAAATCCAGATTATGATGATACTGATATTTAGTTCTATGATTAGAACTATGTACTAGAAGAAGTAGGGAATGAAAAGTATGAAAAATATAAAAAAAGTTTTTTATGGCCCCTAGGAGACTGAGCAGAACTAAGAATGCAGGTCAGCCGGTTCAGAGCTCTGGGTGCTAGGAACTTGGCTAACTCAGAGCCTCAGGGCTCTGGTTCCCAAATGAAGATCAACTGGTTCACAGGGCTCTTCACCCTGCTGACCGGTAGATGGTTCAGTAAGATTACATTCCTAGATTACATTCCTAAAATGAATATGTTCCCCTCTCTAACTGACTGAATAACTTGGGTTGGAATTTTCCTCACTCCTCCTGGTTTGTGAATTTTTTTCCTTTAAATATTTTACACTTCTTGACCTAGGGGTCGAACTCCTCTGCCCCTGCATGGGTTATGAGCTCAGCCCCAGTGGACTGGTTTCCCGAATAAACTTCATGTGTTTCCAGCAAGATCCATCTCTCCTGAGTTTTGTGCGGGATCATGTAATCATGAGACTAGAGTGAGGGTCTCCTCTCTTGAGGGGTCTTTCAGTACCTCAATGGTAGCTCCACATTGTGAAATATATGAGGTCTGAGGAATGTTATTTGACACTGCAAGAAAGAGAAGAGAATAAAAATATCAAGAAGAGAAAGTGAATGAGGTAGAGGGCATGGATGTATGAGAAAGGAGGAGGAAGAAGTACTGAAAAAAATATGAGGATGGCAAAGAGTGGGAAGAGGAGCCTGAGACAAATCATCACTTTATGGGGTCTGAGTCATGTCTCTGAACTCAAGAGTCATAATATCCATCATAAAGAAATTTATAGTGTATTTGAGAAGATTGAAATTATAAGGGAAATTTCACCTAACTATGGATAGGTGAAGGAAAAGGACACTACAATAGTGGGCTCCTTATGAAAATCATCATAAGAGACCTGACACATTGAAGGTCTACTGACCTTTGACCTCCTACAACCTCAAGAGGGCTGAACCAAACCTTGTCCTTGCCACAAGCAGCTAGCCCACCTAGGGTGCAGTCTTACCCCTTAGGTGAGGTCTATTGTTCAGACAAGTCTGCAACTTCCCTAAAGGAATCACACCCAGCTGAGCTGCTTCACGGGCCTTCTAGACAGAAGAACAAGATGCTAATTAGTCCAAAAAATCCTGGCTTACTAGGGGATGGGTTCCCTGCCTGTATATTCTCAGACTCTAACATACACATTGGACCTTGATCTAAACCTTTTGACTTGGTCTGGTTATTTCTCTACCAGTCCAATTCCCCTATTTTCCCCAGGCCCCTGCCTCTCTTCCTGGAACCTGGTTTGTGTAGCAGCTGGAGGCAACAGATAAGGACTTCTGCAACACAAGTGTTTAAAATTGCCTCAGGAATGCAAAGTGGAAGGTTCAAAAGCTGTGCGAATAATCATGGTTTGGTAAGTGCCAATTATTTTCTAAGTGCTACATGGAACTCATTATTAATTTTAAAAGTTAATCTCTATGAATTTTGACAGATATCAGGGTTTTAAGTTATGAATAAGTGCTAACAGTGACAGTTTAAAACAAGACAATAAAACAGCATTTTGAGTTTTTTAATTGAATAGTGATAAAAAATGATTGATATGATTATGTTGTAGGGGAATTAAAAACTATAATGTCCAAAATGACTGCTAAGCCAAGGTAGATTTGATAGTGCATTCAGTGGAAGAGCTTTCAATGCAATTTACAGAACATTTTAATACTATTCATTAAAATTGTAAATAGTCATTTATGTATTTTGTGTTTGTGTGTGTTCATGCAATGGGCTTTCTCCTTTATGTGCTACAACATACATGTGGAGATTAAAGGAAAACTTGTAAGAATTGGCATTTTTTCTCCCACCATGTGTTCTGGGGATTGAATTCAGGTCATGTGACTTGGATAAAAATCAATCTTATTCACACTGACCCATATGGAAGTCCTCCATATTATTCACTTTTAAGAACTATAGTTTCCTGCAATGTTTAAATCCTTAGTGCTAAATATAAAGATTGGGAAAATGTTTATTTACAATGTTTAAAAGACACTGTGGTAAAGCATAGAGAATATTATATATATGAGAGAATAGAATTGTATTGTAATTGAGTATATATAAATCTATACAGGCAAATGATATATTTGATGAGCTAATTTTTTCAATAGAAACCACATTCCAGAAGACTATGGCACTCCTCACATTTAACCTTCCTGAAGAGAATTACGCTGCATTAAAATATTTCTAATGTCACAGAAGGAAAATCTGCTCTTAGATATGCTTGTTTGGAGTCAACATACTGGATAAATTTAATCACAGCTTGTTCGATTGCTAAAATAAGAAACAATCTTAGGTGAAATCAAATGTGTATAGACTAGAATTGCATTACCATATGCTAAAATAAGAAAAAGTAAAAATTATTTAAAAAGAGAAACAAAATGCACAAAGTATACATAATATTCTAATAGATCTTTAATGACTTATTTCTTGAGAGTAATAAGAAATAGAATAATAAATTTACTATTATATTGTTAAATCCAATTTGATTTTGTTTGGTTTTACTATGTTGTATTTTGAGACATCATTTGCTTTGTATTTTTTAAATTAATTTAATTTTTAAACTCCATATTTTATTCCCCCATCTACCCTCTGACTATCCCACATCCCATAATACTTCCCTACCTCCTGTCTCCATGTGGATGTCCCCATCCCACCCCACCTGATCTCTAAAATCCCTTGGGGATCCAGTCTCTTGAAGGTTAGTTGTATCATCTCTGAATGAACACAGACCCAGATGTCCTCTACTGTATGTGTGTTGGGGACCTCATATCAGCTGGTGTATGATGTCTGCCTGGTTGTCCAGTGTTTGAGAGATCTCAGAGGTCCAGATTAATTGAGACTGCTGGTCATCCTACAAGATCCATGTAGTGGCTATTCCTGGTTGTCAACTTGACTATATCTGAAATGAACTACAATCCAGAATTAGAAGGCTCACCTGTGGCCCTAATCTGGAGGCTGAGAAATACAAGTTTCCGAACTGAATCTTGGCATGGAGATCTTGAGGCATAGTGGCTATGAATCCCAGAAGATTAAGACTGGAAGATCTATGAGTTCAAGCAAGGTCATCTTGGATTAAAGGTGTGCTGGCACACATCTTTAATCTGAGCCACACCTTTTTCTGGAGACCTATATAAGGACATTGGAAGAAGGAAGGCTCTCTCTGGATCACCTGCTTGCCTTGTGGGACTGAGCAACTGCTGGATCCTTGGACTTCCATTCACAACTGCGGCGACCATTGTTGAGAGTTATTTGTTGGGAGTTGGACTACAGACTGAAAGTCATCAATAAATTCCTTTACTACATGGAGAAAACCATAAGTTCTGTGACTCTAGAGAACCTTGACTAAGACAAATTGGTACCTAGAGTGGTGCTAGAGGTGCAGAAGTATAAGGATGGATCTTTAAAAAATCTGGAGATGGTTTGAGAATCCATCAGCTCCTTCAACAACTGAAAACTCTCCAAATTCTCTCCCTCCTGGGAGCTCAGATAATATTGAAGACCCATGGTCACATCTATATTTCAAGCTCAAAGAAGCTAATGCACTTGATTATCTTGATGAATTAGGGGATTCAGTATACAAAGCTTTCCACAAGATGGGGAAGAAATCAGAAAATGATTTTGTTGGTTGGTTGCTCCCAGCATCTTGAGAAAAAACAATGAAAGAGAATAAGGAGTTGTGTGATAAATTCCAAAAGTAAACGATCTAAAAGTTGCTAAGTGTGTCCTTGTAGAGAATCTTCTCTCCAGCAGCCATAGAGCTCAAGTTGCAGAAAATCAAACTGAAGCTCTCATTATAAGGTTGTCTCAATTACAGCCAAAATTCAAGTCTCAGTCTCAGAGGGTATCAGAGGTTAAAGTAAGGGCATTAGTTGTCAAAGAATAGGGTCCTATACCTTGGGATGGGGATGTGTGGGAAGACCCCTTTGAAGCTGAGAATATTGAATCTTCAGATTCTCAAGGATTTGCCCCACCTGAGGAAGTAGACCCTCAGCCCCACCCCTTGAAATAATGCCTTTCCCACAGGAGGAAGTTAATCCCTCAGAGTCTGATAAACCAGCAGTGACTTTCACTGAAGGAAACATCAGACAAGATAATACTCAAGTTTCTCAAGGCCCACCAATAGTTTCTTCTAGACCTATAACCAGACTCGATGCAAAACATGCCCCTAGAGGAGAGGTAGAAAATGTAGTCCATGTTGAAATTTGCTACATCACTAAGGAGCTTACTGAGTTTTCTAATTCATTCTAGCAGAAGTCTGGAGAATATGTGTTGGAATGGATTTTAAGGGTGTGGGATAATGGAGAAAGGAACATAAAACTAGAGCAGGCTGAATTTATTGACATGGGCCCTCTGAGTGGAGATTCTAGTTTAATATGGAAGCTTGGACAGTTAAAAATGGTGTCAGAAGTTTGTTTGAATGATTGGCTGAAGCATTTATCAAAAGATGGCCTACTGAAAAGGAATTAGAGATACCTGATATCCCTTGACTTAATGTTTATGAAGGGATTTTAAGGCTTAGGAAAATTGCACTGTAGAGTGGATATGTTGTGTAAAACCTAATCCTCCTCAATGGGAAGGTCCAGAAGACATGCCCTTTACCAGTCCTATAAGATGCAAAATGGTGAGAGGGGCACCAGCACGTTTGAAGGGTTATGTTCTTGCCCTTTTCCTTGTGCCAGACCTTAGGGTTGGAGATGCTGCTGCTCAATTAGATGAATTAAATTCAATGAGTTTAATTGGGCCCCGAGGTAACAAGGGCCAGGTGGCAGCATTGAACTGCCAGAGACAAGGTGATCATAGTTATTATAATGGACAGCAAAGACAAAACAATGTTTATAATGATATAACCCGTAATGGTCAGCACAGGAGAGGTGAAATTTATAATGGCATGACTCGTTTGGACCTTTGGTCCTGGCTAATCAATCATGGTGTTTCCAGGCATGAGATAGACAGGAAGCCCACTGCATATCTGTTTGACCTGTATAAGCAGAAATAGTCTCAAACAAAAGAAAGAAGGGCTACATTGGATCATAGCAAAAGGCAGTCTCGGCCAGTGAAAAAATTTCCAGACTTGAGCCAGTTTGCAGATCCAGAACCCCTTGAATGAAGGGGTGGCCAGGTTCCTCTGAGGGAGGATCTTGTAAGATACCTAAAAATTTTGCTGTTAACCTTTCTTCAGTTCTTCCCCAGAGGGACCTACGGCCTTTTACAAGAATAACTGTGCACTGGGGGAAAGGAAATAATCAGACTTTCAAGGGTCTATCAGATACTGGTTCTAAATAGACACTGATCACAGGAGATCCCAAGAAACATTATGACCCTCCAGTTAAAGTAGGGGCTTATTGTGGACAGGTGATTAATGGAGTTTTGAGTGATGTTCGACTCACAGTAGGTTCAGCAGGTCCCCGAATATATCCTGTGGTCATTTCTCCTGTTCCAGAGTGTATAATTGGGATAGATATACTCAGAACTTGGCAGAATTTTCACATTGGTTCCCTGACCTGTGGAGTGAGGACTATTGTGGTTGGAAAGGCTAAATGGAAGCCTTTAGAGTTGCCTCTGCCAAAGAAAATAGTGAATCAAAAACAGTATCATATTCCTGGAGGAATTGCAGAAATTACTGCCAGTATCAAGGACTTGAAAAATGCAGGGGTGGTGGTTCCCACCACATCTCCCTTTAACTCTCCTATCTGGCCAGTGCAGAAGACAGATGGATCATGGAGAATGACAGTTGATTATTGAAAACTAAGTCAAGTAATAACTCCAATTGCAGCTGCTGTACCAGATGTAGTTTCTTTACTTGAGCTAATTACATCTCCTGGTACCTGGTATGCAGCCATTGATCTGGCAAATGCCTTCTTCTTAGTACCTGTCCATAAGGAGCACCAGAAGCAATTTGCTTTCAGTTGGCAAGGCCAGCAGTATACTTTTACAGTTTTGCCTCAAGGATATATTAACTCTCTTGCCCTGTGCCATAACTTAGTTAGAAGAGATCTTGATCGTCTGTCTCTTCCACAAAATATCACATTGGTGCACTATATTGATGACATTATGCTGATTGAACCAAGTGAGCAGGAAGTAGCAACCACCTTGGACTCACTGTAACACTCACTGGTAACACATATGCATACCAGAAGGTGGGATATAAATCCAAACAAAATTCAAGGACCATCTACTTCAATCAAACTTTTAGGAGTCCAGTGGTGAGGGACATGCAGAGATATTCCTTCTAAAGTTAAAAATAAGTTATTGAACTTGGCCCCTACCACCACCAAGAGAGAAGCACAATGTTTAGTGGGTCTGTTTGGATTCTGGGTATAGTACATTCCTCACTTGCTGTGTGCTACTCAGGCCCATTTACCAAGTGACTTGGGAAGCTGCTAGCTTTGTGTGGGGCTTGGAACAGGAGAAGGCTCTTCAGGCTGTTGTGCAGGTTGCTCTACCACTTGGACCATATGATCCAGCAGACCCAATGGTACTTGAGGTGTCTGTGGCAGATAAAGATGCTGTTTGGAGCCTCTGGCAGGCCCCTGTAGGTGAATCACAGAAGAGTCCCTTAGGACTTTGGAGCAAAGCTCTACCATCATCTGGAGACAACTATTCTCCCTTTGAAAAACAGCTCTTGTCCTGTTATTGGGCCTTAGTGGGAACTGAACATTTGACAGTAGGACACCAAGTTACTATGTGACCTGAACTACCCATCATGAGCTGGGTGCTATCAGACCCTTCAAATCATAAAATAGGACATGCACAGCAGCAGTCAGTTATCAATTGGAAGTGGTATATACCTGATCGGGCTAGAGCATATTCTAAGGGCACAAGCAAGTTACATGAAGAAGTTGCTCAAATGCCTATGGTTTCCACTCCTGTTACAGTGCCTTCTGTTGGCAAGCAAACATCTATAGACTCATGGGGTGTTCCCTATGATCATCTGGCAGAAGAAGAGAAGACTAGGACCTGATTTACTGATGGCTCTGCATATTATGCAGGCACCACCCAAAAGTGGACAGCTGCAGCATTACAACCCCTTTCTAGGACAACCCTGAAAGATACAGGTGAAGATCTTCAGAGTGGGCAGAAATTCTGGCAGTACACATGGTATTACAGTTTGTTTGGAAGAAGAAATGGCCAGATGTTCACTGACTCATGGCTGTAGCCAATGGATTGGCTGGATGGTCAGGGACCTGGAAAGATCACGATTGGAAAATTAGTGAAACAGACATCTGGGAAGAAGTATGTGGATAGATCTCTCCAAATGGGCAGAGGATGTGAAGATATTTGTGTCCACGTAAATGTCCACCAAAAGGTGACTTCATCTGAGGAGGAGTTCAATAATCAAGTGGATAAGATGACCCATTCAATGGACACTCAGCCTCTTTCCCCAGCCATTCCTGTCATTGGTCAATGGGCACATGAACAGTTGTGGTCACGGTGGCCGAGATGGAGGTTATGCTCGGGCTCAACAACATGAACTTCCATTCACCAAGGCTGACCTGGCCACAGCTGCTGCTGAATGCCAGATCTGCCAACAACAGAAACCAACACTGAGCCCCAGATATGGCACCATTCCTCGAGGTGACCAGCCAGCAACCTTGTGACAAGTTGACTACATTGGACCACTTCCTCCATGGAAAGGACAACGTTTTGTTCTTACTGGAGTAGACACTTATTCTGGTTGATTTGCCTTTCCTGCATGAAATGCTTCTGCCAAAATCACCATTCGTGGACTCACTGAATACCTTATCTATCATCATGGTATTCCACACAGTATTGCTTCTGACCAAGGAACTCACTTCACAGCCAGAGAAGTGTGACAGTGGGCCCGTGATCATGGAATCCACTGGTATTACCATGTTTCCCATTGTCCTGAAGCTGCTGGTCTTATGGAAATATGGAACAGCCTTTTGAAGACACAGCTACAGTGCCAATTAGATGGCAACAGCATGGAGGGCTAGGGGAGAGTTCTTCAGAAGGCAGTATATGCTTTGAATCATCATGCAATATCTGGTACATTTTTCCCCACAGCCAGGATCCATGGGTCCAGGAATCAAGGGGTGGAAAAGGGAATAGTTCCACTCACCATCAGTTCTAGTGATCCTCTAGGAAAATTTTTGCTTCCTGTCCCCACAACTCTATGTTCTTCTGGCCTAGAAGTTCTGGTTCCAGAGTGGGGAGTTCTCCTATTAGGAGCCACAACAAACATTCCATTGAACTGGACGTTCAGACTTACCCCTGGTCATTTTGGGCTTCTAATGCCCTTAAACCAAAAGGCTAAGAAGGGTATAACAGTCTTAAGAGGAGTGATAGTTCCATATTACCATGGAGAAATTGGATTGCCTATTCACAATGGAGGTAAGCAGGAATAAGTCTGGAGTGCAGGAGATACCTTAGGGCATCTCTTAGTACTTCCAGGTCCTGTGATTAAAGTCAATGGGAAATTACAACAGCCTAATCCAAGCAGGATGACAAAGGATTCAGACCCATCAGGAAAGTGGGTATGGGTCAGCCCTCCAGGAAAAGAGCCAAGACATGCTGAGGTGCTTGCTGAGAGGGAAGGAAATACAGAATGGGTAGTAGAGGAAGGTAGTTATAAATACCAGCTAAGGCCAGGTAATCAGTTACAGAAACGAGGATTATAAAGTAATATGAATGCTTCTGTCTTATTTTGTTAAGAATACATTTTTTCTTCCTTCCAATTTCTTTAACATCAATTGTATTTAAGTTGAAACACTAAAAGAATTTTCCCAAGGGACATTGCCCCATTGTAAATTTACAAATGCATTTGTGATTGTACGAGGAATAGTTATATCATGTTAGGCGTATTCATGATTTTATTATTGTTTCATGTGGACATGAGATATTATTTGTGTCAAGTTGACAAGGGGTGGATCGTAGTGGCTATTCCTGGTTGTCAACTTGACTATATCTGAAATGAACTACAATCCAGAATCAGAAGGCTTACCTTTGGCCCTAATCTGGAGGCTGAGAGATACAAGTTTCCGAACTGAATCTTGGCATGGAGATCTTGAGGCATAGTGGCTATGAATCCCAGAAGATTAAGACTGGAAGATCTATGAGTTCAAGCAAGGTCATCTGGGATTAAAGGTGTGCTGGTACACACCTTTAATCTGGGCCACACCTTTTGCTGGAGACCTATATAAGGAACCAAACTATAAGTTATCCTTTATATTATCCTAACTGGAAAATTATAAATAAAAATTACAGGATATAAAATGTATGTTTGGAAGTCATTATGATGAGAAGATGTTGGAAAGGAACAAAGTATATGAAATTTAAGTACTGATAGCAAGAGCTATTGAAATTTGTTCTGAATGCAATTCTCTAAATATTTTCCAAAAGCTAGTTCATTTGAAGTTCACAATGTTCTATTACTATCCTTCTACTGCATATTAATTAAGACACTGTATACAGGTGAAAAATATAAGCTTTAAATAATCCTTTTCTATTTGTGTTCAAATTCTATCATCTTTAATTTGGGTTTTGAGTTTTCTGGAATGTCAGCAAGTTTCTTTTTTGATATATCAGTAATGCATAGAGAGCACAAACTACACTCATACTTGTTCATAGCAATACTAGAAAATAGTTATTTTCTCCCAAATTTGTATTTATCAGCTAGTTTGAGTAATCACTTAAAGTAAATGAATATAAAACAACATGTTCAGTAAAGACCACTCCAAAAGTGAACAAATATTACAAGGAATTGAACTAAAATACATAAGATGCATCAACAACCAAATAAATTGTTGCTAACATTTGATTGCTTTTTTCCAATCATTAATATCTGTATACAGTATGGGGTATAAGTATGGGGCATCTCTGTGCTCACAGTTCCCATGTGTATGGTACAGCTATATTGTATATTAATTCTGACATTTAGATAATATTCAGCTTATTTAATTATTGATTTTTTGTAATTATATATTTACCTCAAGTTGTTAAAGCAATTTAATCTATGTAGTCAATTCAAACAAAGACTTCTAAAGTGGAAAAAAGCTGGCAATCCCTCTGACACGTTTCTTACATATAGCTTTGGAAGAAACATTTCTTGAGTCTTTTCCTCCCAAAATAGACAAGCCACAGAGCTGTGTAGTCAAACTTAGCTGACTTTGAATGCCACTTGGTACCAAAGAACAGTCACTTTTAAGATGTAGGATCTCAGCCACTATGAGTTGTACTAAACTTAAAGATTACACTGAAGAATGGAAAGAACTAAATTGTAAAATTTTAAAAATTTAGGATGAAATGTTCTATAGATATCTATTAAATCAATTTGCTTCATAACATCTGTTAGTTTCACTGTGTCTACATTTAGTTTCTGTTTCCATGATCTGTCCATTGAAGAGAGAAGGGTGTTGAGCTCTCCCAGTATTAATGTGTAAGGTGCAATATGTACTTTGGGCTTTAGTAAAGTTACTTTTATGAGTGTGGGTGCCCTTGCATTTGGAGTATAGATGTTCAGAATTGAGAGTTCTTCTTGGTAGATTTTTCTTTTGATGATTATGAAGTGTCCTTATATTTTTTGATAACTTCTGGTTGAAAGTCAATTTTATTCTATATTAGAATGTCTACTCCAGATTGTTTGTTGGGACCATTTGCTTGGAAATTTTTTTGTCACCTTTTTACTCGAGGTAGTTTGTGTCTTTGACACTGAGATATGTTTGCTGTGTGCCACAAAATGCTGGGTCCTGTTTACCTATCCAGTCTGCTAGTCTATGTCTTTTTATTGGGGAATTGAGTCCATTGATGTTAAGAGATAGTAAGGAATAAGTTTTGTTACTTTCTGTTATATTTGTTGTTAGAGGTAGAATTGTTTGTGTGGCTATCTTCTTTTGGGTTTGTTGAAAGAAGATTAGTTTCTTGCTTTTTCTAGGGTATAGTTTCCCTCCTTGTGTTGGAGTTTTCCATCTATTATCCTTTGTAGGGCTGGATTTGTGGAGAGATATTGTTTAAATTTGATTTTGTCATGGTTTCTCCATCTATGTTAATTGAGAGTTTTGCTGGGTGTAGTAGCCTGGATGGGCATTTCTGCTCCCTTAGTATCTGTATGATGTCTGCCCAGGATCTTCTAGCTTTCATAGTCTCTGGTAAGAAATCTGGTATAATTCGGATAGATCTTCTTTTATGTTACTTTGCCTTTTTCTCTTAAAGCACTTAATATTCTTTCTTAGTGTTGTACATTTGGTGTTTTGATTATTATGTGACAGGAGGAATTTCTTTTCTGGTCTAGTCTATTTGGAGTTCTGTAGGCTTCTTGTATGTTCATGGGCATCTCTTTCTTTAGGTTAGGGAAGTTTTCTTCTATAATTTTGTTGAAGATATATATTGGTTCTTTATGGTGAGGATTTTCGCTCTCTTCTATACCTATTATCTTTAGATTTGGTCTTCTCATTGTGTCCTGGATTTCCTGGGTGTTTTGGGTTAGGGGCTTCCTGAATTTTTCATTTTCTTTGATTGTGTTGTCAATGATTTCTATAGTATCATCAACACTTGAGAGTCTCTCTATCTCTTGTATTGAGTTGGTGATACTTGTGTCTATGACTACTGATCTCTTTCCTTGTTTTTTTTTTTCTTTTCCTCCAGGGTTGTCTCCCTTTGTGATTTCTTTATTGTTTCTATTTCTACTTTTAGATCCTGGATGGTTTTGTTCAATTCCTTCATCTGCTTTTGTTTTCCTGTAATTCTTTCAGGGAAAGTTGTGTTTCTTCTTTAAGGGCTCCTATCTGTTTACATGTGTTCTCCTGTATTTCTTTAAGGCAGTTATTTTTGTCCTTCTTAAAGTCCTCTATCATCAGGAGATATGATTTTAAATCAGAGTCTTACTTTTCTGGTGTTTTTGGGTATCCAGGGCTCACTTTTGTGGGAGAACTGGGTTCTGATGATGCCAAGTAGCCTTGGTTTCTGTTTATTATATTCTTGCCTTTGCCACTTTCCATCTTGTTATCTCTGGTGTTAGCTGGTTTTGCTGTCTCTGACTGTGGCTTTTCCAACCTGAAAACCTATGTGTCAGTACTCTTGGGAGACCACTTCATTTCCAGTGGTATTTGATATGGAGAGCTGTGGCACATGGTCAGCTCTAGGAACAGATGGAATCTGGAAGGACCCAGTCCCAGACTGCTCCTCAGTTCCTGTGTCCTGAGTGCTCTAGGCAGGTCCCTCTGAGCAGAAGTGGTAGTCTTACCTATGCACAGAAGCATTTCATCACTCCTGGGTGACCAGCTCTCTCCCAGTTACAACTGGGTAAGGAGCATTGTTGCACAGGATCAGCCATCTTAAAACTTTAATCAACATTTATTCAAACCTTAATTAGAAAAGTTTGAGAAAACTGTGTTGACAAAATCATTTTAAAATCAGCTAATGTAGATAGTTTTCTTCAAAGGCCTAGACTAAGATCAGTAGCATCTACCTGATACTAGCTACATGATCTAACAGTTGAGTGCATTTCTCATTTAAGAGTGTCTATTAGTATTGACAAAGTATATTTAGTGAAGTCCTTAAACTTATGACAATAAAGTACATGTAATTGCTTTTCTGTCTCACAGAATGAAATAGATTTAAATTTATCTTAAGTATTTAATAACTTAATTGATGCGCTATTGTATCAGGCCGTGATCTATTCTTTTTCCTATCCTCGGGTTCCAAATTTTGTTCCCTGTCTTTCTTTGACGGCTAGACAACTCTATACCATCTATCTCAAGTCATCTCAGAGAATCTTACACACTAATGTCTTTCAGTATATTTATTAATATTTCCCTGATTGTGTTTTTAAATCATTATATGTAAGTCCAGAGCATGAATACATTGATGTGTAGGAGAAATAACCTGATATGGTCATCGCCATCTTCCACTACCAACATCAACTCAACAACATGAGGATGAAAGTCAATATATGCCCTGACCTGCAAGACTTAAACAACAGGATTCTCAAGGGAAGGGAGTGACAGTGACAAATTGGGATCAGGAGACATGGAGGAAGGAGACAAGACAAAAAATTCTGTTCAAGTCTCAATTTACTCTACACTGGGCTTATAAAGCTACAAACCAGAAAGATAATTGCCAAGGTGAACACGCAAACTGGTATTATCTCTTGGTTACACATTAACGTAAATGAATGTCCCCATTGTAAATGTATGGAAAGGAATATCCTCATTGTAAAAGTCTGGAAAGCCCCCTATCTTAAAACATCCAAAGTCAGTTATGAGAATGGAAGCAAGATAGTGGATGAAACAAAAAAGTGTTAGTTAATAGATGATGACCCAGGGAAAAGATGGAGACTAAGATGCCAAGGGCTTTTGGGCCCAAAACAAATACACCATTTCATCCCATATTCTAAGTAGTTTATCGATGGTGCTACTAAAATGATATATGACATAGCAATGCAGAAAATCTCTGCTTCATTGAAGACCTAGATAACATCTCTTTAAATGTAATTTTTAGGAAGCAATTCTAATGTCAATTTGTGTTGAACATTAACAAGATCAGTTTTTCTAAAAAAATTAAAATCATTTAATTAATCAATTAATTAGTTGTTGCTAAATATCATTCCCTTATTTTGGATTAAAGAAAGTGAGTAATATTTAATGGAAAATTTAGTCTAATTTAATAGTTTACTATATAGGATATATTTTGATTCAGCTACTCTGATATTTTCTGAAAAATTTGATGCGCTTTTAAGTGTCATCTGAAATATATTTTAAACTGTTAGAAATTTTTGGTTAGTCTAATAAAAATAGTTACAATTATTTAGAAACCATGATTGTAAATGCAATGACTTTACAAACTACTATTCCAGAGCTTACAAATTAAGCTATAAATAGAAAGTATAGAAAAATTTCCATTTTGACTAGAAAAAAAAAAGTTACCAGACTAGTGTCTGTGTTATCTTAATTTGAATTCTATGAGTAGATGATATAATTAAACTTTTTGAATTAGGAAAGCATTAATAAATTGGTTTTTAGTACTCTAACCAATTCTGAAGACTAAGTTTGTAAGCCACTTTACCTGGAATTATCAAATACTTTTCTTCTCATTATGCTTATTCAATACAATAAAGCCTTATTATGTTGTCCGATTTGAAGCTGTTTTTGTAAATAATTCTTCTCTCCTTCTAATTTAAAGATTCCTGTGGCCAACTCAGCTACAAGGTTCTTGAGTGCATGTGTGTAATTTATAAAGAAAAAGAGCAAATTATTTTTAAATTTTACCTCCTGAACTGATCCTGAATTGATGATGAAGAAGAAATATGGATTTTCCAAAACTTCGAAATTTTGCTCATGCTTCTATATATCAATTTGTAACCACTACAACAAAGCTTCTAGCAATCAATTATTCCCTGGCTCAGTGAGGAATTCAGAGCTATACCTGATAAACTAGAAATCACTTTTACTGCCTTTTGTCTAGTTCTAAATGTGTTCCCTCTTAACACATTTAAAATAAATAAGGTTAGAATAAAACTGGTTCCTAGACTATCGTTTTTATACCATGGCACAGAATGTAAACATTTTTTAATGAAAGTTAGAAATACTTATTAGATTCATGCATGTATTTCCATCTCTTTACTTAATAGTGAAAATTGAACAAATCTACCCACCCCTTGGATCTTATAAATTGATAGAAATATTTATTAAGCTAAGAAGCAATCTTTTTCCATTAAAATGATGTCAAATATTGTACAGGGCATATTGGAAGACAAAATAAAAAGCACAATCTTCTCTATCAAGGCAATTGTGATTGAGTGTGTGACACACAATAATGCTAGACAGAGGTCAAGTAAAGACACCATCAAATTCTACTTTGTAGTTCCTATATTTTTCTTTAGCTATATTTTCTAGATTTCTATTTTGATTCTTATGCTTATGGTATATGATGTTGTCCTAAAAGTCTATCTCAATAATGAGATTAAATTTCAGGGAGTGTTCAAGCTGGCTAGGCATTTTAATGTTAGTGTGAATGTTGGAGGGAGTATAAAGTTGAAATATTATAAAAAAGAAAGACAAAAATAATTGATTTTTGATTTTTTAAAAAGTACATATTTTTAAATAGGAGAACACAAATATGGGTTCAATGTGAGAAAATGGTGATAGATGGATAGACAGATAACAGATAGATAGATAGATAGATAGATAGATAGATAGATAGATAGATAGAGTGGTGAGAAAGATAATAGGGAAAATAAAGGAATTTTAGGTGATAGAGATAACTAGATGAATGATAGACGCATGATAGTTATCTCAAGTATTTCTGTATTAGATTAAATTAATATTGCTTATGATTTAAGGTGCTCTATTTCCTGGCCTCTCAAGAAAAAAAGGATTATTTACTTATAGAATGAAGACAATACAGTGAAGATATAACAGAAATGTAGAGTTCACAAATTCTTGGTTATGTTACTAGTACCACAAAAATTAAAATATTAGTTAAAATTAAGACAATAATCACCTGTTTTAGTTTTGACACTAAGAATTTAATAAGTATATTTTCACTCTCATTCTCAATATTAGATAAGAGAATCAAAGCTAAAAGTTCAGTGAAAAATTTCCATAAAGCAAAAAATGTAATACAATTATTAATAAAACATTGTCTATCCTGTTGTTAAAAGCAAAGAGAAATAATATTTTAAAGGCCATTAGTTGATAGTTAAGATAAACAGAGTAATGGTCAGTCCCATAATTGAAGAGAGACTGAAGATTGAGAATTGCAAATTTAAGACCAGACTGGAATACATGCTTGTTTAATTCTTTTGAATTACAAGAAGTCAGACCTAAACAAATTTTTAAGGAGGAACGTGACTTCTATTCTTTGGGTAGAAGGTATTGGAAGCATCCTTCAGATGTGGATGAGCACATAAATCAAATTGCAACATATTAAATGGAAAGCTATTTTATTATTTCATTTCCTTTTTGGCATAACCATCAAAGGGAAAATATTAAAATAGAAATATGACAGTTGAGAAGATCATATTATCTTCTAGAATGAAAAAACAGTTCTTATTGATTCTATATCTTCAATCATTTCCATATTATGATTCCATCTGTATCAGTAGGCAGTATTGGGACTGAGAATAATATATTTCTCAGTTGGTAAACAAAAATACATTGTTAATGTATATAAAGCAGATGATTTGAAAGGAACATAAAATGAATCCACTTACCAAGTTCTTACATTGAAACTATAGGTGAAAACAAACTCTTCCTTTTGTAACTAGAGAATTAAAAATATTTTTTCTCCCAAAATATTTTAAGCTACAGACATTATTACCATTGAAGTAATAAACATTTATTTCTTATTTGCTTAAATATATAGAATGTGGATAAGTCTTTCAAGCCATGGCATGTAGCCAAATGTGAACTTTAATGTACTATCCCCCTGCTTCTAGCTCCTGGGTGCTGAGAATACATCTAAACCCTTTAAGATTTCTAAAGTTTTTTCCAATTTTCTGGGTTATCTCATTTATGTACATATTTTTAAATAACAAATATCTCTGAAGCACAAATTAATCATTATGTTAAACAAAAATGGTTTATTACTATTCAAAATATCTAAATCAACATACTCCATCCTCATACCTAGAGAATACCAGTAACAGTAAGAGAGGAAATATCAACCAGGATACACTAATAGATAATTGTGGCAATTTTCTAGTATTGACTTTGGCCTCATCAGTTTAGTCTTATTATGAGTAATGCTCCAAGGTACAATTGATGTAATGGTGTTGGTTGATTGAACATTTCTGTGTAACAAATATTTATTAGAATGTCAGGTGGAGACAACCCAAAGCAGTGAAAATACAAATATGAGAGAATGAAAGGAGACCGACATGTTGGCTTAATCTTTGCTATGATGTTAGTTAATCTGATCAAGCTGGTTAATAACCTATAAATTAAAATTAGCTATGAGACCACTTATTAAAATATAAATATCAATGCTAGGTTTCTACATACCTTGAAGACATTCTATTTGTGGTTTTCTTTGACATCCTGGGTACTTATAATAATTATCACTGGTAGTCCTCAACTTACATATGGTTTTTGAAGCCCTTGTTTCTTTTTTCAATGTATTTTGCATATTTTTATTTAAGTTTTATTGAATTGTGATAAGAAAAGATACATGATATCAATTTATCTGAATTTGTTAACATTTAAAAACATATTTTAAGTAAATAGAATTAAATCACATTCTTGTTTCCCTTTAGAACCCCAACTCCTCCCAGAGATACATTTGCGGTAACTGCAATAACTTTTTTTTTGTCGTATTCTTTAAAATTTATAAAATATTATAACAATAAAAATGAGTATTATAAAGTTTTTTGATACAAAACAATAATCAATTTAATAGTCTTATGTAGATGCTTGTCTATAGCAATACTAAAAATACATACATTTTTCTCAATGTAAATTTTAAATTTTAAATTCCAAACATATTAATGTATATTTTAAAATAATACATCACTACTAGTATTTTTAAAATGAACATAAATATATAAAATCTTTTTGTTTCTTTGTTTGTTTTGCATTTAGTGGAGCTGAAAATCTTGGATATTACTGTGGTACAAGCCCAAAATAAAAACAATTTTTAGACATTGAATTTAATTGTAATAAGTCTGTACTTCAATGACTCCACCAAAGGATTTTACCACCAAAAGGATTTCACCACCAAAGGATTTTACTTTCATCGTAACAAAGCTGAGAGTTGACAGTTCTGCTGCACCAAGGAATAAACTTTAGGCAGGATTTTTGGATACAGACTTCATACTATGGTCAAAGCTATTTGACTTGAGTGAGTGTCTTTATTCTCAGCCTACAGAGAACAGGTTACATTCATTTAAGAAATGATGTGTGTATTAAGATGGTCTATTCATGAATTCATTCACCAACTGTTTCAATGAACAATGGTTCTGCTTGGATGGTGGCACAGATATTAGGTAAGGATAAGAATCTGGTTCATTGGCTGTGATAATTTGGAAAAGCATTCATCTCAGAGAAAGAGTAACTTATAAAATCCTATTCTTTTTTATTAGAATTTTCTTTATTTACATGTCATATGATATCTCCTTTCCCAGTTTCCCCTCTGAAAAAAAAAAGAAAGAAAAAAAAGACAAAGTAAAATAAACAACAACAACAAAAAGAAAACCAAAAACTAAAAAAATGAAACCCTGTTCCCTCCCCACTCCCTCTGCTCACCAACCCACCATCTTCTGCTTTCTGGCCCTGGCATTCCTCTACTCTGGGGCATAGAACCTTCATAGGACCAAGGGCTTCTCCTCCCATTGATGATCAACTTGGCCATCTTCTTCTACATATGCTGCTTGAGCCATTAGTCCCACCATGTGTACTCTTTGATTGGTGTTTTAGTCCCTGGGAGCTATGAGGATACTAGTTAGTTCATATTGTTGTTCATCCTAAGGGGCTGCAAATCCTTCAGCTCCTTGGATCTGCTCTCAAGCTCCTTCCTTGGGGACCCTGTGCTCAGTCCAAAGGATGGCCATGAGCCTCTACTTCTGTATTAATCAGTCACTGTCAGAGCCTCTCAAGAGACAGCTATATCAGGCTCCTGTCAGCCAGCACTTGCTGGCATCCACAATAGTGCCTGGCTTTGATGATCATATATGGAAAGGATTCCCAGATGGAGTAGGCTCTGGATTGTCCTTCTTCCAATCTCTGCTGCTTAGTTTTTCTCTGCAACTCCTTCCATGGGTATTTTGCTCCCCCCTTTAAGAAGGAATGAAGTATCCAAACTTTGGACTTCCTTCTTCTTGAGTTTCTTGTGGTCTGTGGATTGTACTTTGTGTATTCTGATCTTCTGTGCTAATATCCACTAATCAGAGAATACATACCATGTGTGTTCTTTTGTGATTGGGTTACCTCACTCAGGATGATATTCTCCAGAACCATCCATTTTCCTAAGAATTTCATAAATTTATTGTTTTTAATAGGTGAGTAGTACTCCATTGTGCAAATGTACCACATTTTCTGTATCCATTCCTCTGTTGAGGGACATCTGGGTTGTTTCTGGTTATTAATAAATAAGGCTGCTATAAACATAATGGAGCATGTGTCCTTATTACTTGTTGAAGCATCTTCTTTTTATGTGCCCAGGAGTGGTATAGCTGGGTCCTCTGGTAGTACTATGTCCAATTTCTGGAGGAACTGCAAACTGATTTCCAGAGTGGTTGCACGAGCTTGCATCCCACCAGCAATGAAAGAGTGTTTGTCTTTCTCCACAACCTCACCAGCATCTGCTGTCACCTGAGTTTTTTATTCTAGCCATTCTGACTGGTGGGAGGTAGAATCTCAGGGTTGTTTTGATTTACAGTTCCCTGATGACTAAGGATGTTGAATATTTCTTTAGGTGCTTCTCAGCCATTCGGAATTCATCAGTTGAGAATTCTTTGTTTAGCTCCATTGGCTGGACCTTGGTACAAGAACATAGGAATGGATTGATTTGCATTATTCTACATGTTAACCACCATTGGAGCCAGCACCATTTATTGAAAATGGTGTCTTTTTTCCATTGGATGGTTTTAGCTCCTTTGTCAAAGATAAGGTTACCTTCAAAGAAGACCTAATACCAATAATCCTCAAACTATTCCACAAAATAGAAACAGAAGGTACTCTATCCAATTCATTCTATGAAGCCACAATTACTCTTATACCTAAACTATACAAAGACCTAAAAAAGAAAGAAAACTTCAGGCCAATTTCCCTTAAGTATATTGACGCAAAAATACTCAATAAAATTCTTGCAAACCGAATCCAAGAATACATCAAAACGACCATGCATCATGATCAAGTAGGCATCATCCCAAGGATGCAGGGATGGTTCAATATAAGGAAATCCATTAACATAATTCACTATATAAATAAAATCAAAGAGAAAAACCATATGATCATCTCATTAGATGTTGAGAAAGCATTTGACAAAATACAACATCCCTTCATGATAAAAGTCTTGGAAAGATCAGGAATTCATGGCCCACACTTAAACATAGTAAAAGCAATATATAGCAAGCCAGTATCCAACATCAAACTAAATGGAGAAAAACTTGAAGCAATCCTACTAAAATCGAGGACTAGACAAGGCTGCCCACTTTCTCCCTACCTATTCAATATTGTACTTGAAATCCTAGCCAGAGCAATTAGACAACAAAAGGAGATCAAAGGGATACGAATTGGAAAAGAAGAAATCAAATTATCACTATTTGCTGATGATATGATAGTATATTTAAGTGACCCCAAAAATTCCACTAGAGGGCTCCTAAACCTGATAAACAACTTCAGCAAACTAGCAAGATAAAAATTTATTTCAAGCAAATCAATGGCCTTCCTCTACACAAAGGATAAACAGGCTGAAAAAGAAATTAGGGAGACCACACCCTTCATAATAGTCACAAATAATATAAAATACCTAGGTGTGACTCTAACTAAGCAAGTAAAAGATCTGTTTGACAAGAACTTCAAGTATTTGAAGAAGGAAAGTGAAGAAGGTCTCAGAAGATGGAAAGATCTCCCATGCTCTCTTCTATCTGTTGTATTCTGTTGGTGATGCTTGACTCCTGATTTGTTTCCTAGGTTTTCTCACTCCATGATTTGAATCCCAATTATCCCAATTGAATCTCTCTTTCTGATTTCTTTGTTGTTTCTATTTCCAATTTTAGATTTTGGATGATTTTGTTCAATATCTTCACCTGTTTAATTGTGTTTTCCTGTAGTTCTTTAAGGGATTTTTGTGTTTCCCTTTTAAGGGCTTTGAGCTGTTTACCTGTGTTCTCCTGTATTTCTTTGAGGGAGTTATTTATGTCTTTCTTAATGTCCTGTATCATCCTCATGAGAAGTTATTTTAGATCTGAATCTTGCTTTTCTGGTGTAATAGTGTGTCTAGGACTTGCTATGGTGGGGGAATTGGATTCTGATGATGCTCAGTAACCTTGGTTTGCATTGTTTATTTTCTTATGTTTGCATCCTCCTCCCCCCTTGCCATCTGGTTATCTCTAGTGCTACTTGCCTTTGCTAAATCTGACTGGAGTCTGATCCTAGTTGTGTCAGAACTCCTCAGAGTCAAGTTGTGTCTGCAGTCTTGTGCTTCTGGGATCCTGGGATCTTGGGCTTGTTAGAGCATCTGGGAGTAGAGCTTCCTCTGGATGTTGTGGAACTGGTTGTGGAGTTTGTATCCAAGTCTGCTCAGGACACTGGTCCAAATAGACCAGAAGGAATCAATCCCACTGGGCTGGTGGAGTTCCTGTGTGCCTGGGTCCTGCTGATCCCAGTTACACCCAGTGTTGGCGTGTTTTGCATATTTAATTTTTAATAGTTTTTGCCCAGTTGGTCACACATGGGGCCACATAATGAATTATACAGGAAACAATATCCAAGCAATGGTAAGTATGAATGTTTATATCATGTTTACTGTTATCTATGCTAATTCCATAAAATCAAAGCTCACAACTCCATAAAAGAAGTAAATTATGTATTAAGAAGTTTTCAGAGTGCTTTTTAATTGGGATTCAAAGTGCATCAATTACAGCCAGAACTACATTTTACTTTCAAACAAAAACAATGTGAACAGGATTTGTGAGTAATGGCTTCACTTATCACATTAAGAAAGGAGTATAGAAAATTCCTCATTCTGTGAGGAACTGGGTTATGCACTATTACTCTGACCAGGAGCAACAATAGCCTTGTGAGTCTCCTGGAATAAGGAATATCACACACACACACACACAAAAAAAAAACTCTTACAAAGGGTAGTATAGTAAAGGTTTAGGGAAGATGAGATTTTTGTACTTGTCTTCTTTATGAAAATATATAATTTGTACTAGATAAAAAAAGAAGAAAATAAGCTCAAGATACCTTAGTAGATTAAAATGCTTCAGTAGATTAATTGAGGCCCATGTGTAGGCTTCTCTTTTCAAAACCCACTTTAATTAGGACTCTTTATGCTTCAACTTCCATTCTAGCCCAGCAACCAGAGGGTGGGGAAAAGAAAGGTTAATATTTAAGGGGAGTTGTGAATCTGTTAAGACATATTTCTTGGAGGCCATTCATACCTGCCTTGTCAAGGTATCAGTAGTCTGGTCCAAAACATCATCATAAATTAGTAGTGGAAGTCCAGTTCAATCAGCAAACATTAAACATGCAATAGTAAACATAGCTTGTTCCAGAAGCAAGTGTGAGACTCAACTGAATCAGAACAAGTCCTTGGAAGCAGTAAAAAGCAGCGAGAATACCATGAGACATTCTTTAGTGCATTTCTCTCTACGAAGTCATGACAAATTAAGTTCAGTGAATACCAACATTGCAAGGTATACCAAGGCAAGTACATTGTGAGTGAAGCCCAGTGAAGGTCTGCAAGGTGAACTGATGCAAAAACAACCTCTCACCACCTGTAGGCTTCTACTTAAACTCTTTCCAAACATCCAGTGCCTTCTGAAGCCTCTGCTTCAGCAAAATATACTCTCATGTGTTTGCTTCAGCAAAACATCCTCTCATGTGTCTGCTTCAGTAAAACATCCTTTCATGCGCCTGCTTTAGCAAAACATCCTCTGATAAGACAGCTTCCTGAAAATCAACACACAATACAACTGTGTCTCCAAAGAAACCAGAGATTTCCACTTTACCTGTGGAATCAGACCAGCTTGTCTTCATTTTTCAAAATATTTGTTTAAATTGCTGTGTTTCAAAAGAAACTTTACTACAGCTCAAAGCACACATTATACAGCACACAATAGTAGTGGGAGATTTCAATACCCCACTCTCTGCAATG
>NW_022196912.1:1288392-1291792 GCF_008632895.1 Mastomys coucha | reverse complement strand
TAGTGGAGGATTGCAAATTCGATCATCAATGGGAGGAGAGGACCTCAGCCCTGTGAAGGTTCTGTGTCTCATTGTGGGGGAATGCCAGAGTCAATAAGCAGGAGAAGGTGGGGTGGCAGGAATGGGGAGTGGGGAGGCACCTGGGGTTTGTTTTTGTTGTTTTTGTTTGTTTGTTTGTTTGTTTTTTGGAGGGAAAACTGGGAAAGGAGAAATTTACATGTAAATAAAGAAAATATCTAATAAAAACAAACAAACAAACAAATAAATAAATAAATAAATAAATTGCTGTGTTTCCTAGAATATACCTTTGTATTTTGTCATAGTTATCTATATAAAGAAATTTGTCGTGTTTATATATAAAATCCATTTTTCCATAAAATGGTATGAATTTGAAATTCAAGTGTATATACATGTGTGTGCTTACTCATTAGAGAGTCAAAGATAATAAGACAGAGATTGAGATGGGGATTAATTTCATAGTTTGAATAACATACTTTTGTCCAAAGACATGAAATTCAACTATGATAATTGTCATAGTTATCTAATAACGAAATTTCTCCTGTTTATATATAAAGTACATTTTTTCTTATTGACTGATGTTAAGTTGAAATTCAGAAGAGAAGCCACTAGCACAGCAAGTATGCTTATACAAACCCTTTTTCCAATTTATTGATTGTTACTTTTGAAGGAAAAGCTATAGTCATACCACAAATTGGACTTTTAGCATTGTGCTGTGATGCATGCATTACCCTAGTGGACAGAAGCAATATTTCATTTGCCTTGAGTTTAATTTCATCATAAGAAAGACAATTTATGACAAATTGTAAGGTGAAAAGAATTTGTCTAACCTCATTAAAATCTTGTAATTCTCTTGTAATTCATAAGGCAATTTGTTTTAAATGGGGTGTAACACATGTACAGTAGTTGCAAGTGGGTAGTTTAAAGACAATAGCAAAATATAATACATAGAGCAGGCCAGTTGTGATATGTAATTATTAGCCAATAGATCAATACATCATTTTGTGATGGTTTGTATATGCTTGGGCCAGGAAGTGGCACTATTAGGAGGTGTGACCTTGTTGGAATAGGTGAGTCACTGTGGGCATGTGCTTTAAGGCTCTCATTCTAGGTGCCTAGAAACCAGTATTCTGCTAGCAGCCTTCAGATGAAGATGTACAACACTCAGAACAGCCTGCACCATGGCTGCCTGGATGCTGCCATGCTCCCACCTTGATGATAGTGGATTGAACCTCTGAACCTCTAAGCCAGCCTCAACTGAATGTTGTTCTTATAAGACTTGCCTTGGTCATGGTGTCTGTTCACAGCAGCAAAACCCTAAGACACATTTCATGAGTATTAATAACTATCACTAAGCAGTAGAATATTTTTATGGATTATTAAAATGATCAATGGTCTACTGTATTTTAAATGCTGCAATATATTAAATAAAATAATAGAATTTGATAGGTGTCACATATTTATATGTCTGAACAATAGAGAATCAAATATCAAATTTTAGATTAATTCTAGAAAATAGTTCAGAAATTATTTAAGAAAATAATTAATCTGGACCCCCAAGATCTCTCAGATACTGGAAAACCAACTAGGCATCATACACTAGCTGATATGAGGCCCCTAACAAATATAGAGCAGAGGGCCTGTCGGGTCTGAGTATAGTCAGAGAAGATGCACCTAACCTTCAAGATAATGGAGGCCCCAGGGAGTTTAAAAGTCAGGTAGGGTAGATAGTGGGGACATCCTCATTGAGCCAGGGGGGCAGGAAGGAGGTATGACATGTGGAACAGTCATAGAGTGGACTAGGAGGGGAATAAAATCTGGAGTTTAAAATACAAGAAATGAAAAGAAAAGAAAATACTTTTTAAGATGGAGTTGAATTTAGGTAAGTTGGGACTAAAAAGTCATGTTAGAGACAAAACAAATAATACCCATAGAAGTATTGTAGGTTCACTGAAGTCATACGTTTTTAAGTTAAAATAGTATGGTCTGGATTTCCATATATTGCTTCATTCCATTTGTCACTAAATTTGAGCCATCAAAATAAATATACATATTAAGAATCTTCCCTTCTCCTTTCAACTCATAGGTCACTGTTTGTGAAAGTTGTCCATTCAGAGAGTATGACCGTTAGGATAAGAGCATGGAAATGAATCACTAGTGGCATTCAAGTCTTTCCAAATGTGTGTGTGATGGATGGAAGTTTTAGACAGGGCCCTGAAAGCAATATATTTTTATGGACCTAATAAAAGAAATATCAAGTGGAAAAATGTTCTGGAAAGCATCTCTCTAAAGTACTCACTGAGCACTGTTAAATGGCATTGATGTTAGCTTGAACTTTGACCTTCATCCTATTAGACTGCGCTACCTAAAAACTAGTCCTTTCCATTCTATCACCTCTACTGAATCCCTGTTTTCCTCTTTTACACACTTTTATCTGGCTATGTCAAGAAGATGGTTGAGCAATGGAGAAAAAGCTAGGTTACCCAGAGAAAAATTGAATTAATTCATGATGAGTGCTCAGTGTCTTAGGGATTTACTTCTGTGAAGAGATACTAGAGGTGTTCTTTGTTCCAACTTGTCACGCTTGAGTCATGTGACTCAACTTTGGCTGCTTGAGTCAGTCACCCAAGCTATCACCCAACCAAGGAAAAAGGAAAAAGAAATAAAATATAAGCTTTAACTCCCAGGGTAATAATTTAAATTATTAGTGGGAATTATAAAGAATGAATCTACCCACAAACTCTATTTCTCACCCGGCCTTCTCAGCCATCCGGGAGGTGGTCTCTGAGTGCACCGCCACCATAGAAGTGTGTCCAGGCAGTTGGCTGGTCACTTGTCATTGGTGGGGGTGGGCAGTCCCCTGCCATCTGGCTCTCTTGATCTCATCGGGCCTTCCCAGCAAGCTATATCTCACTCTCATGCAACTCTTTACACACGCCCACAAACATTCATCTGAATAGCAAGGCATTCGTTAGTTCACACACTCTCCCAGAGGAGGCTCACAGGCAAGGCATGACTTTTGTGGCTTTAAGATTACAGTTTAGTGGTCCCCGCCCTCTAACTTCGTGTTCCAGCTGCTGGGCCCTGACCTCCAGCTGCATCCGATCCTGGCCCCTGGGGAGCCCATGCCAGCCACCGCAGCCATTGCGGCAGCCACCGCAGCCACTGCCAGTGGACCCAAGCAGAAGTGCTGAGGGCTGTCCATGCTAGTGAGCAGCGCATCCCCTCCTCCCCCGCACCTCCCCTTCCCACCCCCCGCAGCCTCTGCCACTGCTGCTGCCACCACCACCACCATGTCACGGCCCATCCCGGGGCGTAGGGTAATGAGCGAACAGCCAATCATGAGCAGACACGCCACGCTGTGGGCAGATACACCGCACTG
>NW_022196912.1:1287263-1287921 GCF_008632895.1 Mastomys coucha | reverse complement strand
GGAGGCTAGCCAGGAGAAAGGGGAGAGAAGAGAGGATATACCCAAGAGTACAGGCCCTTCCGCTAGACTTGCAGAAGCGAGAGATAAGGGGAAGGACACCCTGGGAGAGAAAAGTAGAGAAAGATGGAAAAGTAGAGAAGAGACGGAAGCTCTTTGAGCCTGATAGCGCTGAGAAATTGAGCCCGTCAAAAGAGGAAGACTTAGGGAGAGAAGCGGCTTGCTATAAGGAAGAGAGGTATCATCTAAATGAGCATTCGCCGCCTCTCCAGAATCTAAAGCGAAAGGGAGATCAGAGCCGCAGAACGCTTTATGCTGTCCCGCCTGCTTTTCCAGGTGCACCCCTGTTGTGCACTGATGGACGCTGTTCGGATTCCTTTTTGTCTGGAGGAGACGAGAATAAAATCTTGCGTGCCTTTCCAGTGTTTGAAGATACTGGTGGTGGATGTGTCTGTGCTCCAGTGGAGTGCACCCCTATCGGGGAGCTTGCTGAGTCAGTCAACAGGTGTGGGCCTGGTGCCAATTTTGCCATTGTGCAACTTGAAAGACTTGCAGATTACACTGGGGAACTACAGGTTCTCTGCTCTTGCCTGCAGGGCGTCTCACAAGAGGGTAATCCAGGAAGACAGGCCCTGGGTTTTCCCTAGCGGCCATTGAGGGT
>NW_022196912.1:1273863-1287253 GCF_008632895.1 Mastomys coucha | reverse complement strand
CCAACCTAAGACACGGAGCCCTCAGGCGGGAGGGGGGGTAATCCTATGACGGGTAAGGCTGTGGGTTTGATGCGGAATGACCTAAGACAGGGGCCCTGGCAGAGTAAAAGCACTCTCTGACTTGCTACATTTGGCCTTCCCTTTTAACTAAAACAAAAGGGGGATATGTGGGGAGCCGTGAATCTTGAGAGGCATTCACCATGGCAGGATGGCACCTACTTCCGCTGTTAACTCCTAGTGGACAACTGTTTGCACATGTGCATGGAGTGAAAAGGACGCCATGTCACGGCCCATCCCGGGGCATTACGTAGGGTAATGAGCGAACAGCCAATCATGAGCAGACACGCCACGCTGTGGGCAGATACGCTGCACTGTGGTGTATATAAGCAGTGCGGATTTTGGGCTCGACCCTTTTTTCCCTATGGATGGAGACAAATAAACGTTGCTGCAGAAGGAACCTAGTGTGTCCACGTGTCTTCTTGCTGGCAAGACGACTGCGCGGGCTACACCAGTGCAGAAAGAACTCACTCATTTTGGATGAAAAATGGAGCTCCAATTTTTATTACATAGGGAAAGAAAAGGCTTCTACCCTTTTAATGCTAAATGAATTAAACCCATGTTTGTAGGAAAATAAAGCTTTGTTTCTTTTAGTAAGACTTAAGCCTGCCTTGTCCTTACCATGAGACCTGCTCTATCTCTGCTCTGCAGCATTTTCTTTTTTCCTCTTTCCCTCTGCATTCTGCACGTTGTCCTCTTACTATTTTATGTTACATATAGTTTCTAAGTTATTCCACTCTGCATTCTCCTTCTAATCTAAAAAGTTTTCTGTCTAAAAACTTCTCCTCAGCTCAGTTTTTCTCTCAGCTCACTTCTACTAACCTCCGTTCCTCTCACCTCAGTCCCCTAGTTCTGACTTTTCTCTTGGTCCTCAGCCCTTAAGCATCTTTCAGAATATATGTTAAAAAGTTCATCAAAAGTTCACAAAGAAAATCAAATCACAGATTGAAATAGAAGTTTACAACAGTGAATGTTTTTACATGCATATCCATTAGAAGTAATTATCTAGCTAAATCAATCACCTGTTTTAGCCCCACAGGTTCACTGAAAGTTTGTGACCATAACTAAGATTTTTTTTTTTATGTAAGGTTTTGTATAGATAAACTCAGTCAATATTTTAATCTTCTGTCCTAGCACCAATAACAAATCGTTAGTCCTATTTTTTGACCTTTGGTTGATTATTTTACAACCTCTTGGAATGTGCTTTGAGTAGGAGAAAGTCTGGTTACCATGTAAACGCAATTAACTGCTGACATGTGGGAGACTGGCAAAGTTCTCATTACAGTTTTGACTATCAAAAAAGGATCTAATAACAGTCCCATTATAAAAGAGCTTTATAATCACAGATATAATTTTAGGAGTTCTTATAGAATCATCATTAAGACTTAAGTCATCTATTTGTGTATATAGTACAAGACAGTACAACTTCATGGATCTGTAGAGATCTACTCCAAAGGGGTGTGCTATTGCTTAGTGATTATTATAGATGTATAATAATAACAGGAAAAGCATATTAATAGCAGAAATCTTTCCTAAATTTAGTCCCTTACAGCCTTGCTTAATAAGGGCTCACCTCTCACAGATTATATAATATCCGAAGCAGGCATTTCAGGATGATCAGTTGCTTGTTATTAGCTTGTCCTATTATGGCTCCTGACATTAAGAGTACAATATAATCAGAGGCCCATGTTCTATTCACTTTTGCTTACCATAGCTTTGCTTCTCCTACAGTCTTGAAAATGTCTGAACACCATACTTAACCTTGACACACAAACTGAAATCTTTTATCTTCTTGTCCGAAGTATCTGTTTCTTCACAGCTAACATTTATTCTGAGTATTTAGCTCTTCAAATGTAAATGATGAAGGTGAACCAGACTTATACACATAACTTTAACAAATATTGAATGTTAAAATTTTTTTTAAAGATTTGTGAAAATAAATTGAAGACCTCCAAAATTTTGTTTTAAAAAAAAAAAACTTAAAGCATAATTTCCACATTTTCTCTCTTCCATCTCCTTCCCCTAATCCTCACCTTTCTTGTTTTAATTCTGTATCAAAATCATGGCTCTTCTACCTTTATTGTTTTACACATGCACACACACACACACACACACACACACACACACACACACACCAATTGTGTTGCATATATATATGTTATTACTTTAGTGTTGTATGTAGATAGCTTCAGGCCTAACCAGTTGGTATTATATAATCAATTGGGAAGTTTTTCCTAAGGACAACTATTTTTCCCCTTTCTCACCATTCCTATAGTTCTTTATTTATAAAGGGGTCATCTGAAATTATCCCTTCCATGTTAACATGCCTATTGTTGTTACAATTGTTCAAGTCATGTTTTGCCAGCAATATTCTTGAGGCATCATGGTAGAAGCTTCCCTGATTTTCTAGAAAACAATCTCACAGCACATTTCCTGACCCTCAAGATCTTGTAATCTTTCTGGACCTTCTTCTGAGGTGTTCCCTGATCAGTAGGTTCAGGAGTTGATTACCCTGTTTTATGTCAGAGACAACTACTGAATGAAACAATACTTAAAATATTATGAAATTTAAGAATACAAAATCTACTGTGGTTAGAAAAAACTCCAAATTGAGAATGCCTTTTAATAACAGTTTTACTTTTTATTTATTTGTTTGTTTGTTTTGGCACAATAAAGGAATCTACAAAATGTTCAGATCTTTGAAGGAGTCTCACTGTTCTTCTCACAATCCAAACTTCTGCTCAGCTTTGATTATTCTGAATGGCAGCTCCTTGTTCAGTACCTTAGGATAGTCAATCTCAGAAACATTCAGGTATGCTGCTTTCTTTCTTGTGTTCTTCCTGATCCCCAGGTTTTACTCATCCTGTTTTCTTAACACAAATATAGACTACATTTCCAAGTCTAGAAGTAATGGTCTTGTCCCTCCCACACGAAGGAAGAAACATCAAGAAGCTGCAAGAGTTTACAAATGAAAAAAAAAACTTCATAGACTCCCTGCTGTTTGCACAGAACCTAGCTGATAGAAAATATGGTGATGTCTGTAGAGTTTTTATGATATAAACAGTCGAATATGCGGGGTCATATGACATGTAGGCAACAAATAGGTTCCAGGTCCCTAACTCAATCTAAGTGTGACTTAAGAGCACTTATTGCCAAGAACCATGACTTTACTAAATGAGAAACCTAAATCTCTCTCTATGTAATCTCCACTGTTCTGTTTATTTTTCTGGCAACTTAATTTAAGCTTGATAATCCTCTCTATTTCATTTGTGAAAAGGGAATCTTAATTGAGACGGTACATCTATCTTATGAGTTTATAAATGGCCAAAGTTTTTGATTAATGATTGATGCAGGAGGGTGCAGAACACTGCAGTCCTTGATACCCCTAGGCAGATAGTCCTTGGTCATATTAAGAAACCAGGCTGCTGGGAGGAGGTTAGACACAAGACAGAAAGTCATGCTCCTCCATGATCTCTGCTTTTAGGTTCCTTCCCTTCCTTCCCTTAGTAGTAGACTCTGAGATGTGATATGAAACACATCCTTTCCTCCACCATTGTTGTTTTGATCAGGGTGTTTATCATAGGAAATTTACAATGCATGTTTTTTGATTTTTTTCATACTTTTCATGAATACCTTCTGAAAATCATGTCCTTATGAAAACAGCTTCTAGACATATTTGTGTATGGTGGCACCAAGACACACTGCTGTCTTTCTCATTGGCAGTGACAGTATTAACTTTGGTCACAATCGATTTGAAATAAAAACAGCATACACAGGTGTAAAATGATTCAAAGACAGAAGGCAAAAACTAGGGAAATTTCATCCCTTTCTGGTTTTAGGGGGGAATAAAAGGCCAAACCAGTCACTTGAGACTGGGAGCATTTGTGATTTTTCTGTCTGATTAAACTTAAAGTGGTGTGTTACTGGGCCAAAGAGCTTAAGGGCAAATGAGAAACTCAGTGTGCATTGTTACAGAACAGAGTTAAATCCCATTTCAGGAAAAAGGCTTGGAAACTTGGTAACACATGAAGTTTGGTCAGCTGTAAATATCCCTAAAATACATAATAAACTCTTTATAAGTTGACAAAACCTGAACAATTTTCAATTACTTAGCTGCATATAAATCACACTTAGGCAAAAGTGCATAAAAGGTGGTGGGAAATAAAATGAGATAGAATTGTACTAATAAGGATGTCAGGGTTTCCTGGGACCAAATAAGGAAAAAGAATTTATTCTTTGCCTTCAAGCTGGTATTTGGTAGGGGTACTTGTTAATCTATAGAACAAAAGAATATTGAAAGAAAGAAGTCAAGTCAAGATAGAAACTAGAAAGAAATGGAAGAAAAGGAGGAAATACAAAAGAAAGCTTCTATAATTTTTTCTCCTTTAGCATGACCTCTTTGTATTTCTCTGCTGGAACTCTGAGTTATAGGTTTATATATGTATATATATATATATATAGTACACATATGTGTACACACATATATATGTATATATCATATGTATATATATATGTTTATATAGTATACATAGTTATAGGTTTATATAGTATATAGGTTTATATAGTATATAGGTTTATATAGTATATAAAACCTGCAGATTTTTTTATTAGATGTTTTCTTATTTACAATATCTACTTTCCCAGGTTCCCCACCAAAAAAAAAAAACCCAAAAAACCAAAAACAAAAAAAAAACCCAAAAATAAAACAATCCCCTGTTCCCTCCCCTCTCCCCCTGCTCACCATCCCCACCTCCTCCTGCTTACTGGCCCTAGCATTCCCATACACTGGGGTATAGAACCTTCACAGGGCCAAGGTCCTCTCCTCCTATTGATGACTGGCTTGGCCATCCTGGGCTATACACATGCTGCTGGAGACATGAATCCCCCAATGTGTATACATTGGTTGGAGTTTTAGTTCCTGGGAGCTCTGAGGGTACTAGTTAGTTCATATTGTTGTTCCTCCAAAGGGGCTACAAACCCCTTCAGCTACTTGGGTCTTTTGTCTAGCTCCTTCATTGGGAACCCTGTACTCAGTCCAATGGATGTTTGTGAGCCTCTATTTCTGTATTAGTCAGGTACTGTCAGAGCCTCTCAGGGGAAAGTTATCTCAGGCTCCTGTCATTTAGCACTTGTTGGCATCCAAAATAGTGTCTGGCTTTGATGATTGAATATGGAAAGGATTCCCAGGTGGAGCAGTCTCTGAATTGTCCTTCCTTTAGTCTCTGCTCCATAGTTAGTCTCTACAACTCCTTCCATGGGTATTTTGTTCCCCCTTTTAAGAAGGAACTAAGTATCCTCACTTTGGTCTTACTTCTTGAATTTCTTATGGTTTGTGGTTTGTACTTTGTGTACTCTGATCTTCTAGGCTAATACTCAGAGAGGGCATACCATGTGTGCTTTTGTGTTACCTCACTCAGGATGATATTCTCCAGGTTAATCCATTTCCCCAAGAATTTCATAAATTCATTGTTTTAATAGCTGAGTATTATGTAGATGTACCAGATTTTCTGTATCCATTCCTCTGTTGAGGAACATCTGGGTTCTTTCCAGTTTCTGGCTATTATAAATAAGGCTGCTATGAACATAGTGGAGCATGTGTCCTTATTACATGTTGGAGCATCTTCTAGGTATATGCCCAGAAGTGGTATAGCTGGATCCTCTGGTAGTACTATGTCCAATTTCCAGAGGAACCACCAAACTGATTTCCAGAGTGGTTGTACCAGCTTGCAATTCTACCAGCAATGAAGGAGTGTTCCTCTTTCTCCACAACCTCTCCAGCATCTGCTGTCACCTTACTTTTTTATCCTAGCCATTCTGACTGGTGTGAGGTGGAATCTCAGGGTTGTTTTGATTGCATTCCATGATGGCTAAGGATGTTGAACATTTCTTTAGATGCTTCTCAGCCATTCAATATTGGTCAGTTGAGAACTCTTTGTTCAGCTCTGTACCCCATTTTTAATAGGATTATTTGCTTCTCTGGAGTCTAACTTCTTGAGTTCTTTATATACATTGGATATTAGCCCTCTTTCAGATATAGGATTGGTAAAGATCTTTTTCCAATTTGTTGGTTGCCATTTTGTCCTATTGACAGTGTCTTTTGCCTTACAAAAGCTTTGCAATTTTATGAAGTCCCATTTGTCAATTCTTGATCTTAGAGCATAAGCTATTCATGTTCTATTCAGGAAATTTTCCCCCGTGCCTATGTGCTCGAGGCTCTTTCCCACTTTCTTTTCTATTAGTTTGAGTGTATCTGGTTTTATGTGGAGGTCCTTGATCCACTTGGACTTGAGCTTTGTACAAGGAGATAAAAATGGATCAATCAGCCTTCTTCTACATGCTAACTGCCAGTTGAGCCAGCACCATTTGTTGAAAATGCTGTCTTTTTTCCACTGGATAGTTTTAGCTCCTTTGTCAAAGATCAAGTGTCCAAAGGTTTGTGGGTTCATTTCTGGGTCTTCAATTCTATTCCATTGATCTACCTGCCTGTCACTGTACCAATACCATGCAGGTTTTTTTGTTTGTTTGTTTGTTTTGTTTTGTTTTTTGTTTTTGTTTTTTTATCACAATTGTTTTGTAGTATAGCTTAAGGTCTGGGATTGTGATTTCACCAGAGTAAAACCTGCAGTTTTATAGACTTAAGATGATCTATTTTTCTGTCAGGTCCTCACCTAAGCCATTCTATATAGGATACCTTTGTTCTTCCTCTTGCCTGGTTTATATCCCTTCTTTGTATCCTGAATTCTCATCTTGGAGAAGTGCTTCCTGATGTACCTCAATACTGATGTATAGGACATGAAATTCACAATGTAAGAAATAACAATTTATTTTATTTATCTCTCTACTTTTCTACTTTAGTACATTTTGCAAAAGGATCAGCTCATACATTTGGAACTGGCTAGTGGTCAGTAATGACTTCTGATGATAATTCTCCAATATCAATTACTCTCCTCATATTGCCATCATCACCTAAGAGGAAATACCAAAATGATTATGCTAGCATCAGTGTAAATCTAGTGTAAATCACTATAAATAATATATAGCTTCCATATGCACTTGCAAAGATTGATTACTATAGTTAGTTTTCTTAAAGCATGAGTAAATTCTACATAAATTAAGCAGAAAAATATAATTGCAGAAATGATGCATGTTATTTTTCATTAGCTGCCAGACATTCCTTGAGAAAATAAGATAATCATGGCATTTTCTTTAATTCACATAGCGCTGAATGAATCACATTTTTAAATCTCTGAGTTCTAGACTCAGATATTCTTTCAAATGTGATACTTCCTCATCTCTAAAAGCCCAAAATCCTATCCATTTACAAAAATCTGAATTCAATTCAGAATACTCTTACTACAATGCAACTATCAAGTAGAACAACTAGTCAGTGCTGACTTCATTATATATGAGTTTTACATTTACATTTACAGTTTAACTGATTTTATACTTATATTTAATGGACATAGTCACTACTGAAAAGATTTTTTAAGTATCACATACAATCCCACATATTTTATAAACCTCATCAAAAAGTATTAATTTTTGAACATAGAACATTCCTACTTCAAGGGTTACAAATGAGGTCATACATCAAATTTAAGGAGTAAGGGAAGCTAAAATTCATTTCAGATCTACCACATTTCTGAAAGTGCTTTTTTTATGATTAAAGAAAAATCTCAGACATTCTCAGGATCATTTTACTATAAGGGCATTATAAGTTTGCTTACAATGTAGTTACAACTGAAACTCTAAGTATAGGCTTATGAAATAAAATGCCAATGTTCATATACAAACTGGCTTTATTTAATCCTCAACATCAAGAGCATTGACTCTTTATTACAACATGAAGGAAAAATTAAGAAACACACTTAAGATATATTGATACATTTTCCAGAGTATGCAAGCAATTCTTAAATAACAGTTCTTAAATAATAATGCAAACAGAAATTCCCCAAACTGGATACAAGCAAATATCATCATACTTCTAAATAAAATCTATGCCTTGAAACACAAATGTTATGCAAAAAAATAAGCACAAGAATGTTTCTATTCTTTAAAACACATATGATATTTTCACTAGTAGTTGAAAAATGCTAATGCCATTGAACATTTCATATATATATATATGTATATATGTGTGTGTGTGTGTGTGTGTGTGTGTGTGTGTGTGTGTGTGTATTTACATTTTACACAGGGTCTCACTATATCACACCAGCTTCCTTGGAAATTTCTATGTAAACCAGGATCTCAGAGATCCATCTACCCTTGATTTCAAAGTGCTGATACTAATAGTATACACTACCACTCCTGGCATTACAATTATATATCTGAAGTAATCAGTTCAGTAGAATTTTCCCTGTCATGTTACTTAGTAACTGTACTAGTAGTTGAAAGTTGATTTTCTCACCTTAGATATCATATCCCAGTATTTTAATGGAAAAGGAACACACACATGTTATTTAAATGTTTAACACATGATGCTACTTCACTATATAGTTGCCAAGATATGGTCATATCATCTACAGATTGATCAACAGATTTAAATCCTGGGCCTAATTAAGATTAGGATGAGAGGGTGTCAAAAATATCTTGAGAGTTGTGTCTGATTTTTTGAATTGTGATCCTCATTACTAAATAAAGTCTACTGAGCCATCTGCCCCTTAAAAAACCTATAAATAGCCTCCTAAATATGAAAATTGGACTACTTATTCCTCAGTCTATAAATTGTATTTCTATCAAATCTTGTACTTCAAATTGAGGTTTATTATTTTTATTGAACTATGAAAATCTGTACTTATATGTAATACCCAGCTTCACATTCCAAGATCAGTCCCATTTTATTGATGTTCTTCTATACATCTACTATCCCTGAGTATTAGTATGAGGAAATTTCCAAGCTGCCACTCGGTAAGTTTTCAAAGTTCTTGTGGTTAAATCTCCCCTTTAAATTTATACTCATATTTTTTTCTACTTTTGGATGGGCCATTTAAGACCAAATGTTTCATAAACCCCTGTACTCAAGAATTTAATTTTGAAGGATGTAAATTATAGAAATTTGATACCCTGCTCATGTAGTCAGTGCAACATGTCTGTGCCTTTATGGAGATGTATGGAAAAAGAGGTCCATTCAGTTGCAGTCTGCAGAATACCTTTGATTTCAGACTACAACGTGTCTTTATCTAAAATATGTGCTGCTCATGAAAGGAACCTTTTCATAACCATCCAATCTAGCTTCTTGCATTCAATGTTTCAAACCACTTGAGTGCTTGACTTATACTGTCTTGTATAGGTAAGTATAGTGAGGTGTTGCCAGAGCTTTGTTCATTTGAGTGATTTCTGCCTATAGATTACTTAACACCACAATTACATTTTATCCTTATATAAATGGCTCTAACAGTGTTCTGTCAACTCAATCATGTAATCTTTACCTATTATTCAAGGTCAGACTCCAGTTCTTTCTTTTCCTTTCAAAATGTACTCATAGACATGTATTTATTTTGAAATTTGAAATGCTTTGTTAGTTTCATTGCATTAAAATAAATTAAAATTTTATTAAAAATGGAGAGGAGAAGGCAGAGTAGATATTGAAATACACACAACATAAGAACATAAAGGATGACTGAGTGTGAGACTATCCAGCTTAAGAGAACCAAAGGACACAGAGTGGCTATGAGGGAAGGAGATAGTCAGAACAAACTATAATGACACATGTTTGAAATTTATCTTATTGATAATTATTCCTCATCATATGAACTTTTAATTAATTAAGAATTTTGAGTCTTTATTTTCCATATATATTTCTTTAGGAAAAAACTTTCTATTGATTTTTGTGAGTTTTTCATCATGTAGCTTAGTCCCACTCATCTCCCCATCGCCTCATATTTACCTACCACACTTGTATCATCCCACCCAAAAAAAAATAAACACACACACACACAAACACACACACACACAAATAAACAAAATAAATCATAGAAAATATCTCATCATGGAAGTTGCTGTGTGTTACACTGTGTCCCACAGTGTACCCTCTGCGCATACATCTACACTTGCAAATGTTCATTACAATGAATTATTGTTCAGGTTCAAGGTCTTGATTTCTGTGACATCATCAATATTGTAGTTGCAGCAGGATTCTTCCCAGCTATCCTGTTGTTGCCTTTAGTCATGGAGATTCTGCAGCTTTGGATCATTAGGACCAGCACTTCCATGTACCACAACAGTTCACAGATAATATAGATTTGGGGGTAGACAAAGTCTAGATCTGGGCCTGTGTGATAGCTAAGCTCATCAATACACTGGCTCTTTCTTATCTGAACCACCAAAGAGAGTTCTTCAGCACTGTTTCTGCTAGGCTACTCAATGGTACTATCTGCAGGCAGCAGGGACATCTCTCTGACTCCCACACATTTGAGCCTGGCTCAGCAGTGCTTTGGCCATCAGGGTTAGCTTCACTGTGTTGTTGTTCCCTTGAGGTAGAGGGCGCATCTCCAGAGTGCTTCAGCCAATGAGGGCATGGCCAACTGACCACAGATGCAGTTATCCTATCAGCCAGTTGTTGAGGTATGAGCAGGCAGAAGAGATCACCCTGATCATCCTTGTATCCATGATTCCTCACCTTCATGAGTGGTAGGGCCAACTTTCCAGTACTCAAATCTCAAGGGCAAACTCACCCAAGTTGCCACCACTAGCACCTCTCACACGAGGTGCAGGGCTATCTCTCAACTAGGGGCAGGGTCACCTCTCCTACTCTCATGACTCTGCCGACAGCTCTTCCAAATCCCTGATGTAGAAATGGGCATCAGGGTGAGGATGGAATGTTAAACAAGTTTTTGCCTGTGATACCTTACAGCCTGCTTCTGAATGCTGCCACAAATGAGTAGTAGGGTCAGCTCTGTAAACTGTAGCAGGAAGTAAGGAGAAGGGACAGTTTTGCTTACAAAGCCTTTGGTTATCATCTATAGTCCCAGGCAACTGCCCAGACTAGGAATATCCTCATGGTCTCTAATGGAAATATGAGCCACTGACATAGACACTGACCCCTGTTGCTGCATGGCCATGGACACAGACATGGCCTTCAGCTATAGCATGAGCTGGGACTTCATCATTGACTCAGGTAGTAGGACTGGCTACTCACAATTGGCTATTCCTCTGCACCCTTGCACCTCCAGTTCCATTTCTCTTCATAATGCTCAAACCATTCTTATCCTACTGATATTGGGCTTAACTTGCAGTCTCTGAATAATCAATGCTTTAAGAACAGATTTCTACTATTCAATTGTTGATTCTTTTGTTTGTTTGGAGCAGGGTTTCTTTATATAGCCTGGCTGTACTGGATCTCACTTTGTAGACCAGGCTGGCCTTGAACTCAGAAATTTGCCTGACTCTAGCCCCCAAGTGCTGGGATTAAAGGCATGTGCCACCACTGCTCGGCTCAAAAAACAATAATAACAGCCCATAAAAGTATCTCAAAGTTGTCAGATGGCTAATTTCTTAAGGGGGAAATGAGAGAACTGAAACAGGCTGGCTCCATGACAAACTTCAAATTGGCAGTTCACGAGAGTTCTGTTTCTAAGAATTGGGCAAGTCCAGGCAAGTTAGTTACTAGAAAAATCACAGGCCATGGGCATCCAATCAGAAACTTTCCTACCATCATAAGCTGCCCTACCACTTGGCCTGAGGCAAGGACAATTTGTCAGCAAGAGATTTCAGGCTTCTCCAGCAACAGTTTGCAGTGCCCCCAGGCCCCAGCAATGGTTCTGGAATCTCTCTAGATATAGATTTACCCAATTAAGACAAAGGTCACCTATCCCTCCCTGGAGTTCTCCTAATGTGCTTTAAATTAGGCCTGTGAACTCACTTGGAAGATTCTATCTTGGTTAATGGTAGACCTCAGCTGGACTTCTGCAGAACAAAACCCTCTTTGCTTTTGCATACTATTTGAATCTTGGATATCATTCTTTGATGAACATGAACCTTTCCATCATCATAGTAATAAAAATGGGAATGTCAGGGCAGACACAGTGCTGGAGATGGAGATGAGAGTTCTACATCTTGATCCACAGGCATTAGAAGGAAACTGACAGCTCTTGTTTTCTTTTTTTTTTTAATTAGTTATTTTCTTTATTTACATGTCATATGATATCTCTTTTCCCAGTTTCTCCTCAGAAAAAAGTAAAAAAATAAAAAAAAATAAAAAACAAAAACAAAAACAAAAAAAACTCTGTTTCTCCTCCTCCCCATGCTCACCAACCCACCCTTTCACTCTTCCTAGCCCAGGTATTCCCCTACATTGGGGCATAGAGCCTTCACAGGGCCAAGGGCCTCTCTTCTCATTGATGACTGACTAGGCCATCCTTTGCTACATATGCTGCTGGAGCCATTAGTCCCACTATGTGTACTCTTTGGTTGGTGGTTTAGTCCCTCTTATTTTCAAATGTCATTCTCTTCAAAGAGAAGACTGCCTAAAATCCAACTTTGTTTTTTTTTTTGTTTGTTTGTTTCGTTTTGTATCATTCTTTTGGTTTTTGTTTGATTGGTTTTTTTTATTTTATGTTTTTCTGATGCAATCTGACCAAGCAGTGTTTTTTTTTGTTTTGTTTTGTTTTGTTTTGTTTTGTTGTTTTTTATTTTTTTTATTTACATGTAAATTTCTCCTTTCACAGTTTCCCCTCCAAAAAACAAAGAAACAAATGAAAACAACAATACCAAACCCCTGGTTGCTTCCCCCTCCTCATGCCTGCCACCCCACCCTCTCCCACTTATTGGCCCTGGCATTCCCCTACACTGGGGCACAGAACCTTCACAGGGCCGAGGTCCTCTCCTCCTATTGATGTTCGAATTTGCAATCCTCTACTATACACCTGCTGCCAGAACAATCAGACCCCTCCATGTGCGGTCCTTGGTTGGTGGTTGAGACCCTGGGAGCTCTGAGGGTACTAGTTAGTTCATATTGTTGTTCGTCCTAAGGTGCTGCAAACCCCTCAGCTCCATTGATCCTTTCTCTAACTCCTTCACTGGGGACCCTGTACTCAGTTCAATGGATGGCTGTGAGCCTCTACATCTATATTAGTCAGGTACTGTCAGAGCCACTCAGGAGATAGCTATATTTAGGCTGGCTTTCCCTTCCTTCAGTCTCTGCTCCATAGTTAATATCTGCCACTCCTTCCATGGGTACTTGGTTCCCCTTTTTAAGAAGGAATGCAATGACCACCTTTTGGTCTTCCTTCTTCTTGAGTTTCTTGTGGTTTGTGGGTTGTTCTTCTTGTATTCCTAACTTCTGGGCTAATAACCACTTATCAGAGAGTGCATACCATGTTTGTTCTTTTGTGAT
>NW_022196912.1:1260755-1273426 GCF_008632895.1 Mastomys coucha | reverse complement strand
AATTCAGAGAAATGTTTCCTTTTTTTTTTTTGGTCCCATTCTTTGAGGAAAAATGGGTGTTGATCATCCTGATGCAGGTGTTTTTGCCTTTGAAGGTAGATGTAGCATGACTCAGGTTTGAAGAGTCTTGAGCCTTCCTCTTTTGTGACTTCAGGGTAACTTTGTTTAGAGCAGTGGCAGTGTTGCTCTTGAGTGCTCACAAGAAGCTTCTATTCTTAGCTTTGTTTCTCACTCTTCTGTTGCATGCTCTAGAAGTAATTAGATGCACACTTGTGGAGGCTTTGTACATATTGAAGAGTTTTGCTTTTTTTAAAAAGTGAATGTATTATTTCTTGTTTCTCAATTTAAAATTTTTTGTATCTTTGATATCAAGTTGATCTTGGGTTTTAGGTTCACTCTTGAGTTATCCAGGACCAAAAATTTAAAGTTGTGTGGACAAGTTTCTTGAAAAAGTACTGTTATCCTTATGTGTTGAACTATAGGCCTAGAGGAACTAGAAGGCATAGATTGGATAGCTTTCTACTAGTCATGAAGGGCCTGATTTAAGATACTCAAAATGTCTGTGGTTTAAGGAAACTAGTCTATGGTATTCTGTCATGGTAGCCTAGGCAATCTATTCCAATGTTGAAAGCATATGAATGATATTTTACCCATTATTTCTCAAACAAATTCATAAAACTACATATGAATAGCATTTACAACCAAAATACTATGCAAAATATTTCATTTTCTTCTAATAACTTTGTCTGTTCCAAAGTATTTTTGTCCAAATGTGTAAGATGAACTTCAGTAGTTAAAAGTGTGATTTCTGGAATTTCTCAAATGATTGATTTGGCACCATATGGAGAGAAGAGGCTGAGTCGAAGAATAACACTGTGATGAACTCCATTGCATTATACTTGATGCTAAGAATTATATATATCAGAAGGACTTTTCTATGATAAATGTCTGGAGCAGGGGAGCTTGGCAGAGTATACTTTGACCCTTTGTATATCCTGATCATGCTGAATCAGGTTCTTCTAAACCTGTATGGATCAACAACTGTCAGTTTGGTTTTCAGAATTAAGATTAGTGCTGCAGTAGTCCTGAGAGTCCTACTCAAGGAGAGCCATGGCCTGAGGTGTATTTTTTTCTTCTGTATGAACCAGTATCAGATAGTCTGCTCATAGCTACTCTGTACTTGGGCAAGAAGTAGAATTTCCTTGCCAATTGTGACAAGACTTGAAGTCGGAAGCTATAATTGTGTGGCCGTACATGAGTCCTGGGATGTTCCAGCTACTATCAAATGCTAAAACTCTCTATATAATTTCCAATTATACTACAAAATTCCTTGGCAATTTGAATTAATAAAGTTTAAAACCATGGTGTCACAGCAGATAGTCTTTCGACTGGAAGATCCATTGCCTTTGCCATTTAGATTGAAAGTTCACGAAACAAGTGTTAACTCCATGATTGAACTAAAGTTGGATCAGGGTATATCATACTAAATTTTTCTGTCCTAGGCATGTTGAAAATATAAAATTATTATACAGAAAAAAATGAATTGCATCCTTTCTTTAATTGACAAATGAAGATAAATAAGAATTTATATAAGACAAAAAAGGTGATGGAGTATAATCTACTAGTTGATAGCTAAATGGATATTAGAGTTATTGTTCACATACTCTTTTCTTACAGGAAATATTTTAATTCCAAATAGAGAAAATTTGTGGGAAGGGGTATTCCTTATACTCAGCTTAAGAGAAAAAGTATAATATTGACAGATGTGAACAAGGGAATAGAAAGCCTTCCATTTCTAATGCAAATTTGAACAAGATATTGCTATTCTATTTCCAAGAAAATGAATGGCAATCAACTTTTGTCTTTAGTGGTCACTGCTGTTAAGTGGTTCTAAAAGCTCCCTAACCTTTGTCAAAAGCATCATTCATCAACATCACCAGAAATGCGGACACTGATCTTTTTGGAGTTATAGCAAGGCCATGGCTTGCAGATTCTTCTGAGGTTAAAAGAAGAACCACACAGCTTAGTCTAGCTTTAATTTCACCTATTCTTTGAATTTGATGCATGCTTTCTAAAGAAAGTATTTGACCTAAAATATCACTATTAAAAATTAAAAAATCAAATTACAAATATTTCTGAGTACACCATTCTTTTTGTTTTAAAATGATACAATTAATAAAGATTCTTATTTGTCAACACAAGTTTTTTTTTTTTTCATCAGAGACATTCTTCAATTACGGAGAAATTATATTGAGTCATTGTTTCTCCAGTCACAGAGTAGGTCATTTTGATAAGATGTTTTCTCTGTTTTTGCAACCAAAAATATGAAGGATGAAGGCTTTGCTTGAAAATGTTTTTACCTTGATTTGATATCACACTCTTTTTTTCATGGTGATGAATATCTTTCACAATGTTTAAGTCATTCTTTTATGGTATGGTACATTCTAGAAAACAAAATCTTAATTATTGCATTAATATCTTGTTTAAAAGCTGCAGGTGAGGCTGGTGAGATGGCTCAGTGGGTAAGAGCACTGACTGCTCTTCCGAAGGTCCTGAGTTCAAATCCCAGCAACCACATGGTGGCTCACAACCACCCATAATAATATCTGACGCCCTCTTCTGGTGCATCTGAAGTCAGCTACTGTGTACTTACATATAATAAATAAATCTTAAAAATATATATATATAAAAGTAAATCTTTTGCTGGGCGGTGGTGGCACACACCTTTAATCCTAGCACTTGGGAGACAGAGGCAGGAGGATTTCTGAGTTCTGAGTTTGAGGCCAGCCTGGTCTACAGAGTGAGTTCCAAGACAGCTAAGGCTACAACAGAGAAACCCTGTCTCAAAAAAAAACCAAAAAAAAAAAAAAAAAAAAAAAAAAAAAAAAAAAAAAAAAAGCTGCAGGTAACTTTTTTTCATTAGATTTTATTTCAAATAGCCTCCAAAGGATAGTTTTCAAGTCAACTTCTCCTATATTTTTCTATTGACAAATATGAAAATTTATTCAATGTGTAGAAATGGAAATAGGAATAAAATTATAGGTAGATACTATTTAACACTCTTTTAAATATCGAAAATTGAGAGCTGTGAAATTGTCAAGTGTTGGAAGTAATATTAACCAATGATTGTTCCTACACATTAAGCAATATTTTCAGCACATCTGTTCAAAAACAAAATACAAGAAATAAGACAAATATCAACAATAGGAATATACAGAGTTGTACAGTACAGCATTATATGGCCATGAAAATGACTGGCCTACATTATGTAATTATGAATGACATTTAGTTACATAAGGAATGAAGAAATAATTCCAGAAAATTTTGTATATGCAGATTTCTTGAGCACAAACTAAAACTGCTATTTTCTGAGGTTTGTCCCACTGACCTTTGGGGTTTTTTAAATAATGACCCTTTGTTTACATAACAAGAATTTACTGCTTTGATTATTTTATTATTTCATTCTCTCTCTCTCTCTCTCTCTCTCTCTGTGTGTGTGTGTGTGTGTGTGTGTGTGTGTGTGTAACAAATTCACAAATACTGATTAACTTTGTCCCCAAATCCCAGTTTCATGGAAACCTTAATTCCTAAGTTGATAGTATTTGGAGATGGACTTTTGAAAGGTAAATATGTAATGAAATTAAGTCTCTCATGTTTAGAATTAGTTTCCTCATAAGAAGTGATGAGGGAGATTTCTTCTCTTCTGGTCTTTGTCATGTAAAACCACAGAAGACAGACAACTGGAAATCATACATGAGAGCTATACTGAAAGTGGGTACATTTATATTTGAAATGAAAACTATGAAATTGATCTGGATTTGATTTGTATATGAAATTGTCTGGATTTGAATCCTCAAAAAAAAAAAAAAAAGGTATCTTCTCTGTAGTCAGGATAATTTTATCAACCAGCAGTACAACAGACACTTAGCAATACAGTGCTCATAATGAATGATTTGGGATTTGCCTCATCAGCACAGATTGAATTTCGATTATTGTTACTTAATATAAAAATAAAATGAATAATAGTTAGATTCATTTACTTGCCACAAAAAATATTTTAAAAGTAAAATGAAAGTTTGAGTGTATAGCTTATCATATGTATGACAGTACATTAGCATTTGACATTATATTTTATTCTCTTTTGTTCTAGAAAAATGATATACTGACAATTAAATTTGTATTAAAATTGGTAAATAAACTTGTACTCTTTACAAGACAATGGAAAAGCTGACTTAAGGTGAAGATACGCTAGTATTTTCTGCTAATGTACTTACACCTGACATCTTTGAACATGTATATTTTACAAGGATAATAATTGCTTTAGATTGGGAGAGGAAGGGAAAATAAAATAAAAAGATAAGAGGACAGATGAGACATGATTAGGGGAAGGAGAGAAGGATCTTAGATAATTAAACTATGGAAGACAAAATAATGTAATAGATGATCAAATGGACTAAGGTTAGGCATGTATTTTCAAATCCTATTTCTGGAATGAGGAGACATTTTGTTTTCTTTTTTTCAGATGTTATTTTCTTTGTATTATGAGTCTGTTTTGTGCTTCCATTTGATCAGTATATAAAATTGAAAATGAAATTTATACATTAGTAAATTTAAGATATGTATTAAATAAGTTAATATGCTAGTATAAAATATGTATTCAATAAAACAAGTTCTTAGAATATATACAGATTGATAATCCATATAATATGGTAAGAGACAAAAATTATCACTAATTCTGTGGCAATCAAGTAAAAGAAAAAGAATAATCAAGTTGCTTTAGCTGGGGACATGGTGGGAACCAGAGTGACATGGTTCTTGCTCTTGGGATAAGTTCTTTTATTTTGTTGTTTTTTGTTTTGTTTTGTTTTGTTTTATTTTTTTTGGTTTTCATTTGTTTGTTTGCTTTTCGAGACAGGATTTCTCTGTATAGCCCTGGCTGTCCTGGAACTCACTCTGTAGACCAGGCTGGCCTCGACTCAGAAATCCGCCCGCCTCTGCCTCCCAAGTGCTGGCTGAGATCAAAGGCTTGTGCCACCACTGCCCGGCTGGGTGGCACAAGTTCTTAGTATAAGCTTCTACAAGTATTGATGGCTATTGTAGCCATAAGGCTTGTTTGTGTAATAATGTACATATTTTTACATTCCTCCAAGAAATATCCTCCCTGTTACCATTAGTGACCCCATGATAATCAGATAGCATGAGTCCAGGAGCTAATGCCTCAGCAAAATGGTAAATGATGGGACCTTCGGTACAGCCCTGAGGTTATGGGAAAGAGCTCTAAATACAGTCTGAAAATATATAATTTTTCAACTATTCAAGAATATAATGATGTAATATGAAATATAAAGGGCTTCATGAATCTAAGAGAACAAAAGCAGCTATATTAATGACCTAGCTTCTCAGAAAGATACAAGGGAGGCAGAAACAAAGGAGGGAGACTTCCGAGTTCAAGGTCGGCCTAGGACTGAGTGAGGTTAAGCTGAAGTGTGGTAGAAATGCTAATTTCAAGGCAGAGTCCCACCCAACTATCTTATCCTCTGTGCTTTACAAAGGCAGACAGACTTCTGAAATATTTTTGCAATGTTAAGGGAAAATAAATTGGATGCTTGCTGTCTCTTAAGAATCAAAGGGCTGGGGTCACAGTATGTTGTTACAGAAAAAATCAAAAGGAAACCTAGAGCAAAAACTGGGTTGATATCTCAAATAAAAGACTGGACCTATGTTCTGCAGGAGATAATGTATGCAGATTTTTTTTTTTTTTTAGAATAAAAAGAAATGCTTGGAGAACTTACAGGCAGACAGACAGACAGGTAGACACACACACACACAGAGAGAGAGAGAGAGAGAGAGAGAGAGAGAGAGAGAGAGAGAGAGAGAGAGAGAGAGAGAGACTCAAACAAGCAAACAGTACTTGGAAAGACAGATCTCTTATTATAGCAAGCAGAACACAGGGCTACAGCTTGGATCCACAGTTTGACTTTGAGCTGTTCTTTTGCAGATCCCCCACAGCCCTTCTCTCAAAACCCCTCTCCATGCCAAAGTGCTGGGCTAGCCATTCATAGAAGGAAAAAAATGTAATGACAGAGTTATTGAATAAGAAAAAGTATGAAGATTTAATCCCAGAAAAAGAGAAGTTACAATTTTCTCCTTCCTGATAGTTAAAAAAAAAAAAAAAAGGATTAACAATATTGGTAGGACCTGTATATATGAGGTCTCTTTAAATTTTCTGAGGAGTGGATCTCCATAGCATGGATATGTCTCAAGAATAAATCTACTATAAGACAAAAAACAACCCTGGATCAGGCTGCTTTCAGACATAGGTCATATTCACGCATGTAATTTGATTAACTAGGTAAACTTTAGTCAAATATTTTAATTTTAGTTCTAGTAATTTATTTATATTTATTAGTCCCAGGGGAAGAAAGCATCAGAAGCTAACCATATTCTAAATGGATTTGAAAACTGGTCAGGTAACTAGTGATTTTATTAACAAACAAGCAAGCAACTTTAATAGAGGATATTCCTAAAAAATACAATTTTGTATTCAACATTGTTTATTGAAATATCTAACCTTGTTACTATAGAATATATATATACATATATATATATATATATACATACATATATATATATGATCTTTTGTAATATCAAAGCATCACTGTCTTAATTGCTTTCTGGGTTATTTTAAATTCTAATTACTAAAATTAAATAGGTATTATCTATCCTCTTGCATACTGTATTTATATCTGTTTGAGTTGTTTTCATCATGAATTATTGGCTAGATAGGTCCACAGGCCAAAATAATACAGACTTTTTTTTATCCTTCTTGATTATACAGGACAACTAAATAATAAGGCACTATGGTTGAACATATCACAAAGCTTAATTCTAGTATATAAAAATGTCAAGCCAGAGGGGCTAGTTTTGATACATGCTCCCTGCTAGTTGGATATAGAGTGGCAGAAGTACTTTAAAAGCAGATGAAATAAGACAGAAAGACATTAGAAAATTCCATGGTTACAAAACTGTAAATATGCATCTGATCATTTTCATATCTTTGAGATCATCTCAGAAAAGAATGAAAAAGTCCAAATACAAGTCAACTCAAAATTATATGCAACCAATTCTCTGTTTCATTGGTTATTTTAAAATTTTAATTATTCTCTTTTTTTTATTACAGCTCTCAGTTTGATTATGTCTTCAATGTATTTACTTTTCTTGTATGTGCTTCGTTCTTTTGTGGAGTTTTCAGATATGCTTTTAAGTTGGTAGTATGAGATCTGTCCATTTGTTTGAGGTGGGCACTTATAGCTATGATCTTTCCTCAAATTTAGGTGTGCTATGTATTCATTTTCATTGAGTACTAGAAACTCTTGAAATTATTTCTTTATTATGCTTTGCTTCATGTTTCATTCAGTATGAAGTTGTTCCACTTTCATCAGTTTGTGAGCTTCCTTTCATTGTTGATATCCAGCTTTAATCAATGGTGATCTGAAAGTGTTCAGGGAAAGATTACAATTTTCTTGTATCTGTTGTGACTTGCCTTGTGTCCAAGTAAGTGTTTGATTTTGGGGAAAGTTCCACGAGGTGAAAACTAGAAGATACATTTTTTTGGTGTTTTGTGTTAAATATTCTGTAAATTTCTGGTAGGCACTTCTTTTTTATATAATGTATGTTATTTCCAGTATTTCTGTGTAGCTTTTGTGTTTTGAATTTTTCCACTATCAGTGTGTGAGAGTAAGCATGTGATTTAAGCTACAGCATTCTTTCTTTTACACACTTGAGTACTCTTGTATTTGGGTCATACACACTATGAGTTGAAATGTAATTTTGGTGGATTTTTTTGATGATTATGTAGTGTCCTTTCATACATCTTTTTATTAATTTTGGTTTGAAATATTTTGTTACATATTAAATGGGTATACTCACTTTACTTCATGGGTATATTTGCTTGGAATATATTTTCCAATCTAGAGGTAATATTTTTCCTTGATATTGTTGTATGCTTGATAGCTAAAGCAGAATGATGGATCATGATTTTGTGTCTTTTTATTGGGGAATTGAGGCCATTCCTATTGAGATATATCAATGGCCAATAATTGTTTATTTCTGTTGATTTGGTGATGGGACTTGTGTGTGTGTGTGTGTGTGTATGTGTGTGCAATTCCCTCCTTTTGATTTTACTGATGTGAAATTTTCTTGTTTTCATGGGGACACTCAATCTCCTGGCATTGGAGTTTTCCTTCTATTTCTTCTCAACGACTAGATTTTATAGAAAGATATTGTTTGAATTTGACTCTATCATTGAATATCTTATTTTGTCTATCTATTTCAGTTTAATGTTTTGCTTCATATTCTAGTCTGGGCTGGCGTCTGCAGTCTCTTAGTGTCTGCAGCATATCAGAATGTCCAGGCCCTTTTGGCTTTGGAGCCTCTACTGAGAAGTAAGTTATAATTGAATTGATTTGATTTTATATGTTACTTGTTTTTTTTTCTTCACAGCCTTTAATATTTTTTGTTTTATATATTTAATGCTTTGATTAGTATGCAGTAAGAGAACCTTGTTTTTTGGTACAATCTATTTGTTATTTTTATGCTTCTGTATGTTTATAGGCATCTCCTTTAAGTTAGGAAATTATTTTTCTATGTTCTGTTGAAACACTTCTTTGGCCTTTGAGCTGGCTTCTTTCTTCTATACACATTAGTCTTACTAGTCTTATTTAGTAGTCTTTTCATAATGCCCAAATTTCCTGAATATTTTGTGTCAGGAGTATTTTAGATTAAATATTTTTTTATCTATTTCTTCTGTTGTATTTTCAGTGCCTGAGATTCTTGCTTCCATCTGTTATTCTCTTGGTGAAGCTTCTCTCTGTAGTTCCTATCCAAATGCCTACATTTCTTGTTTCCAGTATTTCATCATTTTGGGATTTCTTTATTGGTTCTATTCCCAATTTCAGGTCTTTAACATTTCTTATTTATTTCCTTGGAGATTGTTTTTCTACATTCTTTAATGAATTTGTTCATTTCCACTTCAAATATGTCTATCATGTTCATAAAGCTGTTTTAAATCTTTTGCATTGTGTGTGTGTTTGTGTGTATGTATGTGCGTGTGTATGTGTACATGTACATGTGTATGTGTGAGATGCAACTATGAAGGAATATTCAGGGCATGCTGTGGTAGGATATCTGAGCTCTAATGGAGCCATATTGCACTGTTATTGGTCATATTTTTAAGCTTGTGCCTTAGCACCTGGGTTTGAGATGTTTATAGTTTTAGATGCTGAATCCTATATTTGTCATTGTTTGGTGGGTGTTTTGTTCCTCAGTTTCCCATGTGGATTTTCAGAGCCTTTTATGGCTGTGTGTTGTCTGTTTTCTGGGCCTGTTCAATTGGTACTACAGAGAATGCCTTCTTGTGTTGGAGGCTGGTATACTGAGATGAAGTGAAGGAAAGAAGGTTGAGAAAGAAAGCTCTTTGTGGTACCTTACTGATGGATTCAAAGCATAAAGGGGTGTCATAACAGGTTTCCTGCTACAGAACTGAGGATGAGATTTGGGGGATTGGATCTCAGAAGCAGTTGAAGAGGTATGTGTCTGCTTCTAAGATCAATGGCTGTTGGATTAGCAGGGTTTGCCTGCTACAATTCTGATTTGAGACAAAGCATACACTGGATGGATGGAAGTTAGGAGTAGATGACCTGTGGGAGTCACAGAAGATGTGTGCTCTGAGAAGAGAAGGTTACAGCTATTGTTTTGTAGAATATTTTTTTTCTGTTTTGATGAAACACTTCTTGGGCCTTTGTGTTGGGTTTCTTCTCCTTCTATACACATAGGTCGTATTTATTGGCCTTTTCTTAAAGCCCAATGTTCCTGAATAATTTTTGTCAGGAGTGTTTTAGATTAAACATTTTTCAGATCAATGTATCTATTTTTTCTGTTATATCTTCTATGCCTGAGATTCTTTCTTCCATCTCTGCTCTTCTCTTGGTGAAGCATTTATCTGTAGTTCCTATTCAAATGCTAACATTTTTCATTTCCAGGATTTGCTCATTTTAGGATTTCTTTATTGATCATACTCCCAATTTCAGGTCTTTAATATTTCTTATTTCTTATTTATGCCAGGGATAAGACTGAATCTCAGATAAGGGGAGAGAGAATCGAGAATTTCTACAGACAGCCTACCTGGTTTTCTGGCAGGAATGCCTTGTGACTTAGCAGGGATACATGTTGAAGTTGGGAGCTGGGATACAGTGATGAGGCCATAGAAGGAGATGAAGAGGGAATGGTGTGCTTAATCCATAGAATACATGGACAGGGGTTAGCCAAAGCTGAAGCTGGTTTGTTTCAGTGCTAAGCAGATTGCTTATTGACTCTGATGGAACAGAGAACAATGCTATACATATTAATTGTACTTAATATTCAATACACATACATTAGTTGCCTTGTATTATCTGCTCAAGCATAAGATAACAATGCTTAGATAGTCTTATCTTCCAGTAAGTAGTGTCAGTGTTGAACTACATCATTAGTTCTCATGGTATTGCTATTGTCCTTATGTAAGGCTTACTCAGTGATTCATCAAAAATGCTGTTCCATCGGCCTATGAAAACAGGCCAACAATAGCCACACAGCCTTTCCAAAATATCCTGATCAGGATCATGAAGTGGCTCTATAAAATCTTAATTTTATTTTTCTAACACACATTTATATTTTAAAAGTCATATAATCTTTCATTGTTTTGGATGGTTTGGGGGACAGAGTTTCTTTGTGTAACAGCCTTGGCTATCTTGGAACTCACTTTGTAGACCAGTTTGGCCTCAAACTCATAGAGATCTGTCTGTTTCTACCTCCCAACTATTGAGATTAAAGATACCAAACCTAGCTAATTCATATATTGTTAACAATTTTATGTAGTCAGCGTTATCTTAACTAAATGTATGTTGGGTGATTTCTAATCATTCCTACTTAAAATAGAGTAAGCCCACATTCAAGAGGAAATTAAACATGCTGTGTTAAATACATGTTTTTGTTAACTGTACAGGCAAATGGAGAGTTAGACTAATAATATAAAGTGTGAACTAGTGCACACATGCAACAGTGAAGTTAAAATACGCACATTAATTTAAAACAAACTCTAGTGTATTATTATAACCTAAAAGTAGGGAGCATTTCAGCTTAAATGTGACTATTGAGATGGCTTCAAAAGAAGCCTCTGCAGCGAATTTTGTATCTTTGATTTAAAACTCAAATAATGAAAGCCAAGTGCCTTACAAACAAAGCTTGAAGGCAATGTATTATGTTTAAAATGATACCTGCTGTACATCATACAAAATTATTGTACTTACTTTGAAACTGCACCATTCTTAGCAGCATGGAACTTGAACAAATATGTTGTGAACACTTTGTTTTAAAAGGTCATTTTGTGAGTTGGTCTAATGATACCAGTTTCTGGCCAATGAGGACACTCTCAAAATATCTCAATCCATTGAGTCTACAAGTACAAAACAGGGAATTTTACATGTATTCATGTTTAACCCACTCTGCATTTTAGTGTCAGTCTCTCCTTAGCTTATCTGGCACAATATTTGCCCTCAGAACTATTTAAGTAATAAACACATCAGCAGTTTATCTGTTAACTTTCTTCACCATAAAAATATCAATGGGCTATAGGGCATTTCATGTTTACAGTTTTTATATGGTACCTTTAAAGGCTGCTTTTTGTTTTGTTTTGTTTTGTATTGTTTTTTTGTTTTGGTTTGGTTTTTGGTTTTTGGAAGACAGGGTTTCTCTGTATAGCCCTGGATGTCTGGATGTCCTGGAAATCAATCCGTAGACCAGTCTGGCCTTGAAGGGTTGCTTTTAAAACAAAACAAAACAAAACAAAACAAAACTGTGTTTGGCTTCAGTTTAGAGTTCTAGTTAACCTCTGAACATGAGGGTTTAATTATAACAAGAAGAAAATAAACATCAAACCCTAGAAAAAGCAATCATGTCTCACATTTTATATATTTCATATTAGAAATATTTTACAAAAATAGATAAAGTACTGGTACTTTGTCAGAGGTTTCTACTTATATATAAAATAAGCATGTGGACTGTATGTGACTGTGAACATAGGGACTCTTAGATGAGATCCACCTGATTATTATTTTTTCATATCGTCATTTGTATAAAAGAATTTGATGAGGAAATGAGCTTAATATAACTAGTAGGAATAAGAACTAATCATCCCAATATAATATTTGGCTTTTTATAACCTACAGCCAGATTTTTCTGCTGTAGATGAGAAGACTCTGTCTTACTTTAAGTTTTAGTGGGTTATCCACCTTTTGCAGAGCATGAAACATATTCCATAGTGTTGTTGTTTGTAATACACAATTTTGAAATAATGGAAATAAGATTGGATTATACATATATATATATATATATATGTATATATATAAATATATATGTGTGTGGGGGTGTGTGTGAATTTTAAAGAAGATTTTGGAGATAATTATTTTTAAAGGATTAAATATATTTTTAATGTCAAATTTCAACTGTTATACAACTACTTAATTTTCATGAAAGTCAAAATATTTCACATTATCTGTTTTTATTTTTTTTTATTTATTTATTTTTTTAGATATTTTCTTTATTTACATGTAAATTTCTCCATTCCCAGTTTCCCC
>NW_022196912.1:1241116-1258868 GCF_008632895.1 Mastomys coucha | reverse complement strand
AGAACGAATTGGGTAGAGTGCCTTCAGTTTCTATTTTGTTGAATAGTTTTAGGAGTATTGGTATTAGGCCTTCTTTGAAGGTTTGATAAAACTGCAATAAACCCATCCGGTCCTGGGCTTTTTTTTGGTTGGGAGACTATTAATGACTGTTTCTATTTCCTTAGCAGATATGGGACTGTTTAGGTCATTGATCTGATCTTGATTTAACTTTGGTACCTGGTATCTGTCTAGAAAATTGTCCATTTCATCCAGGTTTTCCAGTTTTGTTGAGTATAGGCTTTTGAAGTACACATTATCTGTTTTTAACATAGCACTTTATTTTTCTCTATTTCTTTTTCTTTGTGTGTATGTGTGTGTATACATTTTTATCACAAAGCTGTATATAACTTGGTTTTCTTAATGTATGGGCATAACATACATATCCAACAGTTGTATTGTTCATATTTGTAGAGGAATGTATTTTATCTGCTGATCTCAAATCACATCATAAAAGGAAGCATCTGTCTAAGAAATGTACTAGGTTCATGATAAATGAGGTTAGGACCAGTCTGTGAATGCAATCTTTACTTGATACTTTTACTACGTAGTAATTTCTATAATGAGAAGTCAGTACTCCTCTAGAGATTTCAAACACTTGATTCAACAAACCTGCAAAAACACATATTTAAGTGTTTTCTAGGTCATTTCAGCTATTTAAAAAGAAAATTCAATCTTGTTTCCTAGCCACCACCAGAAATGAGCAATTGTTTATTAGTGACATTAAAGGGAAAACTATGCATACAAAGACATTAAAAATTACAGAAGACTTAGCAGTTCAACATTTTGAGATAAATTATATACAAGTTAACAACTAAGAGAAGATGAAACATTAATTTTATGAACAAACCTTGAAAGCACAGAATTTGTAGAAGTATAAATGTTTCAGAAAGATAAATATTGTTGTGATTATAATTAAGATATTAAATTTCTTATCTGATAATTTTGAGGAATTGTCAGATATGGGATTATTTTTCTTTTCTCAAACATCTCATTTATGGATAAATCTTAATTCCAATTAAGTTTCTTTGTGATTAGGTCTAAATTCATACAGTAGCCATTTAAAACCGCCTAGACTATCCTACTGTTAATTTAAATGAAAAGCTCACTTCTGGTAGTTGTGCCCATTATTTTATTTTTAAAAATACAATGATGACACCTATCAGAAGCAAACTGAAATTACGAGTCATAATTTAACCATATTTTTTCTTAGTAGACATTTTGCTTCTTCTAAGTGGCAGAAACTTACAAAATTCTATTACTTAGCTAGCAGAAAACCCAGTAATTGTAATATCTCATACTTTTCCTTTCTGTTTTCCACTTACTATAAATAATGAAGTGAGCACCCTGATATATAACCTAACTGCCAGGACTGAGAGAATGCAAGAAAGAACTTTTTGCAAGTGAGAAAAGATTCAGTGTAAACATCAATTATAAATGACATAATTAATCATAGATTAATTTGAAACTGTAAAACAGGGGTGAAATATAAGAATTAATTCTCTGTAGTAAAAGACTAGACCATGTTCCCACTTCAGAAGTCCAACAAGAAGACCCAGTTCAGCAATTGTTATGTATGTTCAGAGAGCCTAGGTCAGTTTTATTCATGCTTTCTAGTTGGGATTTCATAAGCTATGGGCCCAGGTTAGTGGATTCTATAGGTTTTCTAGTGTCTATACATGTCCTAAACTATATTGGATGACTTTTGATCCTTTTCTCCTAAATATGCTGCCTTGTCTAGCCTCAATAGAAGATGCTGATTGTACTGTGGTTATCCTGTACTTTCTGGGTAATATAAACTTAATAGAGAATACATTCCATGGATATCCTTTTGAGTCTGGGTCAGCTCACTCAAGATGATATCTTCTAGTTCCATGTATTTGCCTACAAAATTCATGAAGTTTTGGCTTTTAATAGCTATTATCCAATTGTGTAAATGAGCCATATTTTCATTATCCATTCTTTAGTTGAGGGACATCTGGTTTGGTTTTCCCAGCTATGAACATAGTTGAGCAAGTGTCTTTGTGGAATGGTAGAGTATCTTTTAGGTTTATGCCCAAGTGTGGAATGACTGGGTCTTAAGGTAGAACTGTTACCAGTTTTCTGAGAAACCACCTAATTGATTTCCAAAGAGGTTGTACAATTTGCACTCTAACCAGCAATGGAAGAGTATATCTATTGCTCCGCATCCTTGCCTGAATGTTATTGCTTAAGTTTTTGATCTTAGCCATTCTGATAGGTGTATGGTGGAATTGCAGTCACTTTGACTTGCATTTTCCTGATAAATAAGGATGTTGAACATTCATTGGTTTATTGATAATTAGAGATTCTCTATTTAGCTCTGTGCCCCATTTTTTAAATGAGTTATTTGGATTGTTGGTTTCTAACTTCTTGAGTTCTTTACATATTTTGGATATTAGGTCTCTGTCACTTGTAGGGTTGGTGAATATCATTTCCCAACCTGTACCCTAGAGTTGTGACCTAATGACAGTGTCCTTTACCTTACAGTAGCTATTCAGTTTCATGTGGTCCCATTTATTAATTGTTGAACTTAGTGCCTGAGCTATTGATTTTATGTTCAGGAAAATTTTCCCTGTACCACTTTCTCTTCTATTAGGTTTAGTATATCAAATTATATGCTGAGATCTTCTGTCCACTTAGACATGAGTTTTGTGCAGGGTAGTGAATATGGATCTATTGAAATTCTTCTGGATGTAGGCATCCGGATAGACCTGTACCATGTATTGAAGATGCTTTCTTTCGCATTGTATGGTTTTTGGCTTCTTTTTGTTTTTGTTTTTTTTTTTTTTTTTGGTTTTTCGAGACAGGGTTTCTCTGTAGCCCTGGCTGTCCTGGAACTCACTCTGTAGACCAGGCTGGCCTCGAACTCAGAAATCCGCCTGCCTCTGCCTCCCAAGTGCTGGGATTAAAGGCGTGGGCCACCACCGCCCGGCTGGTTTTTGGCTTCTTTATCAAAATTCTTTAGGTGTGTTGATTTATTTTTTGGTCTTTGATTCAACTTCTTTGATCAAATTCTCTGCTTCTATAAAAATACCATGAAGTTTTTATTACTGTTACTCTGTAGTACAGCTTGAAATCAGGGATAGTTTTAACTATTTTGAGGGTTTTTTGTTTTTTCGTATGAAGATGCATATTTTTCTTTCAAGGCCTGTAAAGAATTGTGTTGGAATATTGATGAGAATTGCATTGCTAAGATAGCCATTTTTTACTGTTAATACTACTGATCTACAAGCATGGACAATCTTTCCATGTTCTGTTATCTTATGCAATTTCTTTCTTCAGAGAATAGAAGTTCTTGTTATACAAGTCTCTCACTTGCTTCATTAGAGTTATACAAATCTACAAAGATATTTTATTTGTGGCTACTGTGAAGTGTGTTTTTTCATGATCATGTATCTCAGCCCATGCATCTTTTGTATATAGAAAGGCTACTGATTTTATGTTTAGTTGATATTCGAACAGCCACTTTGCTGCAGGTGTTTATAAGCTGTAGGGGTTCTCTGATCACATTTGGGGTATCACTTGTGTAATATTTTATCATCTGCAAAAGCAGTATTTTGAAATCTTTTCCAATTTGTATCTTCTTGATCTCCTTTTGTTGAGATACTAGACTGGTTTGAAATTCAAGTACTATATTTAAGAAAAAGAATGGACAGTCATGTATTTTTCCAGATATTAGTGGAATAACTTTAAGACTCTCTCTTTAATAAGATGCTGCTTATTTATTTGCTGTAAATTGCCTTTATTTTGTTTATGAATTGGCCTTATATCCCTGATCTGCCCAGAACTTTTAACATGAAGGGGTGTTGGATTTGTCAAATGCTTTTCCAGCATGTAATGGTCATGATTTTTTTCAGATTGTTTATATAGTAGATTACATTGATAAATTTTCATAAAATGAACCATCCCTATATCTCAGTGATGAGGTCTACTTGATCATAGTGAATGATGCTTTTGATGTGTTCTCAGATTCACAATGTTCATAAAGGAAATTTGTCTAAAATTCAATTTCCTTGTTGCATCTTTGTGTGGTTTAAGTTCAAAGTGACTCTGGTCTGATATTATGTGTTTGCAAATGTTCCTTTTGTTTCTATTTTGTGGAATATTTTGAGGAGTACTAGTATTAGCTCTTCTTTGAAAGTCCAGTAGCATTGTTTGCTAAAACCATCTGACCATGTGTTTTAATTGCTTTGGAGACTGGAGATGACTGCTTTTATTTCCTTAGGTCTTATAGCACTAGTTATATTGTTTACCTGATCCAGGCAGTAGTGGCACATGCCTTTAATCCCAGCACTTGGGAGGCAGAGGCAGGCAGATTTCTGAGTTCAAGGCCAGCCTAGTCTACTACATGAGTTCCAGGACAGTCAGGGCTATAAAGAGAAACCCTGTCTAGAAAAACCAAAAAAAAAAAAAAAAAAAAAAAAGCATATATTGTTTACCCAATCTTGCTTTAATACTGGTAAGTGGACTATATGCAGAATATTGTCCATTTCATTTAGATTTATCAATTTTGTTGAGTACAAGATTTTGAAGCAAGATGTAATGATTCTTTGGATTTCTTCAGTGTCTGTGGTTATTATGTCTTGTACGTGCCTCCCCCCTTTTTGCTGATTTGGTCAATTTGCATGTTATATCCCTGTTTCTTAGTTAATTTGGCTAAGAGTTGGTCTATTTCCCCAGAAAACTAGATCTTGGTTTTATTGATTCTTTGTACTTATATTTTTATTCCTAATTTATTTATTTCATCCCTGACTTTGACTATTTCCTGCCATCTACTCTTCTCGGGTGTGCTTGCTTTTGTTTTGTTTTGTTTTGTTTTTTTCTAGAACTCTCAAGTATGCAATTAAGTTGCTAGTATGAGATATTCCCAATTTCTTTAAGAACATAGTTAGTGCTATGCACTTCCTTCTTAGAACTTTTTTCATTGTGTCCTACAAGTTTGGGTATGTTGTGCCTTTATTTTCATTGAACTCTAGAAAGTTCTTAACTTCTTTCTTCATTTCTTTTTTTGACCCAGTGGTCATTGAGTTGAGAGTTGTTCAGTTTCCCTGAGTGTGTAGTTTTTCTGCCATTTCTGTTGTTGAAGTCTAGGTTTAATCAATGATGATTTGAGAAAATGCACATGATTATTTCAATGTTTTGTATTTGCTGGGTTTATTTTGTAACTGAATATATGATCAATACTGGGGAGATCTCCATGAGATACAGAGAAGATGGTGTACTCTTTTGTGCTTATGTACAATGCCCTGTAGTAATCTGTTAGGCCCACTTGATTCATAAAGTCTATTAGTTTCATTACATATCTTTTTAGTTTCTGTTTTTAAGAATTGTTTATTAGTGAGAGAGGGGCATTGAAGTCGAATAATGTGTGGGGCCTAATGTGTGGGTTTTAATGTTTGGTCTTCAGTGTGTGGTATGAACGATATGAATGATTCTTTTTTGAATGTAGCTGTGCTAGAATTTGGTTCATAAGTATTCAGAATTGAGAGGTCACTTTGGCAGAATTTTTTTCTTTCATAAGTATGAAGTATCCTTCCCTGTCTCTTTTGATAAGTTTTTGTTGAAAGTCTCTTTTATTAGATATTAGAATGGCTACTCCATCATGTATTTGGGTCCATTTGCTTTCAAAACTTTCTTCCAGCCCTTTGCTCTAAGGAAGTGTTTGCCTCTTTGTTAAAGTATATTCCATGTATATAGCAGAAGAATGGATCTTATTTAAAGCAGCCACTCTGTTATCCTGTGTCTTTTTATTGGTGAATTGAGTCTATTGATATTGAGAGATATTAATGACCAATGACTGTTCATTCCTGTTATTTCGATGTTGATGGTGATTATCTTCTTCTGATTTTTCTGGTGTGAATTTATTTCTTTTATTATTGGATGCAGTTACTATCGTTGTGTTAGAATTTTCCTGCTAGCATCCTCTGTAGGTCTGGATTAGTGGAAAGATATTATGTAAATTTGGTTTTGTCATGAGATATCTTGGTTTCTTTGGATATGGTGATTGAAAGTTTTGCTGGATATAGTAGTATGAGCTGACATCTGTGGTCTCTTAGGGTCCAAAAGACAATGAATCAGGCCCTTATGACTTTTAAAATCTCTGTTGAAAAGTTAGGTGTAATTCTGATGGTCTTCCTTTATATGTTATTTGGCCTTTTTCCCTTGCAGCTTTTAATATTCTTTCTATTCTTTCTGTGTTCTGTATATTTAGTGTTTTGATGATTTTGTGGTGGGAAGATTTTTGTTTTTTCTGGTTCAATGTATTTGGAGTTTTGTAAACTTCTTTTACATTTACAGACATATTTTTCTTCAATTTAGGGAAATTTTCTTCTATGATTTTGTTGAAGATATTTTCTGGGCCTTTCAAGTGGCAATCATCTCTTTTTTCTATTCCATTAGTAAATCCTGGTGCAAGTTTGCCAGCTGCCTCAGTGGTTTACATTCCTGAATGAAGGACACACACACACACACACACACACACACAGAGAGAGAGAGAGAGAGAGAGAGAGAGAGAGAGAGAGAGAGAGAGAGAGAGACAGAGAGACAGAGAGACAGAGAGACAGAGACAGAGAGACAGAGAGACTTTATATTTTGATACACCTTAAACAACACAATATCTGGGCCACTGACTAACCTCCATAATTTTAATCTACCTTCTGCTGACAATCCCAAGTTATTGCTTTTTAAATTTTATATTCTATCTTGCCTGCTCTAGACTCAGTTGAGCAGCTCTCTAGGCCATGTTCTCCTGGCTTCTTTACATGGTAGTTATAACTCTCTTTCCTCCACAGCTCATGATCTCAGGCATGGTGGCTCTATTTTCCACTACACTCTCCATACATGGTGGATCTAATCCTTCCATGCTTGTGGTCCCAAACCCAGGAAATCCTAAAATCCAGCCCCTGTCTGTCCACCACAGGTTGTGGGACATTTCCAGAAGCTACATGCGGACATAGTTGTGTAGGTAGATTTTGGGGAGAACATTATTAGCATTTATAATTCAAGCACCTACATTTCCCCTTTTTATCCAATTAAAAGGGTTCTTTTAGATATACTTTGAACATAATTATGATAATTATATAAATTATAAGGTATGGTATATATTTATAATATCTAGTCCATCATGTTTAGCAATATAAAGTATTCTATCAACTATCCTAACTTAAAGAGTTACAATTCTGTACCTCAATTAGGTTTTATTTTAACTTGCAATACCATCTGAAAACTATCCTTACAAATCTAGAACATCTTCTGTAATGTTAAATAACAAGTTCAGTTATGATACTATAACTAGTCTTCAACACTGTAAGATATCTGAGAAGGAAATAAATATTACCTGAATATATAGGAAGTACAAAACTATAGCTTCCAAAACTTATTTGTAGAGACAATTGACTGCCTGGACAGTCCCCAATATTCCTTATAATGTTGGGGCATCTGTTTTCATCTTTTTTTCATTTTTCATCAGTTATTTTATTTATTGACATTTCAAATGTTATCCCTCTTCCCAGTTTCCCTTCCACAAGGCACCCTTCCCCCTACCTTTATGAGGGTGCTCCCTTACCCACCCAAGCACTCCTGCCTCAGTACACTATCATTACCCTACCTGGGTCCTTGAGCCTCCACAGAACAAAGGGGATCCCCTACAAATGAAGCCTGATAAGGCAATCCTTTGCTACATATCCAGAGCCATGGGTTCCCGATGTGTACTCTTCAGTTGGTAGTTTAGTCCCTGGGAGCTTAGTGGGGTTTGGTTGGTTGACATTGTTATTCTTCCTATAGGGTAGCAAACACCTTCAGTTCCTTCAGTCTTTGCCCTAACTTCTCCATTAGGGTCTCCATGCTCAGTCCAATATTTGACAGTGTGCATCTGCATCTGTATTAGTCAGGTTCTGGAAAAGCCTCTCAAGGGACAGCTATAGCAGGCTCTTATCAGCAAGCACTTATTGGCATTAGTAATAGTGTCTGGGTTTGGTGTCTGCAAGTAGGATGAATTGAGTATTTTCATTTGAGAGTATGTACGCTCTCTCCAGTTTCCTTATGGAAGCACTCAGAGCTATGAGTTTTCCTCTTAGCACTGATTTCATTGTGTCCCATAAATTTGGGTATGTTGTGCCTTCATTTTCAATAAATTCTAAAAAGTCTTTAATGCCTTTCTTTTTTCATTTTACCATATAGCATTGAGTAGATAGTTATACAGCTTCCATGTGTATGTGAGCTTTCTGTTGCTTTTGTTGTTGTTGAAGACCAGCCTTATGCCATGGTGATCTGATAGGATGCATGGGGTTATTTCAGTATTCTTTTATTGGTTGAAGCTTGATTTGTGTCCAATTATATGGTCAATTTTAGAGAAGCTACCTTGAGGTGCTGAGAAGAAGGTATATTCTTTTATCTTAGGGAGAAAAGTTCTGTAGATATCTGTTAAGTCCATTTGGTTCAAACCTTCTGTTAGTTTCACTATGTGTTCTGTTTCCATGATCTGTCCATTGGTGAGAGTCAGGTGTTAGTCTCCTACTGTTTTTGTGTGAGGTCCAATGTGTGCTTTGAAGTTCAGTAATGCTGCTTTTAAAAATGTGCGTGCTCTTTTATTTAGGTCATACATGTTCAGAATTGAGAGTTCCTCTTAGTGGATTTTTTTTGATGATTATGTACTGTACTCCATCTTTTTTGATAACTTTTTAGTGAAATTGTATTTTGTTGGACAATAGAATTGCTACTCCAGCTTGGTTCTTAGAACAACTTGCCTGGAAAAAAATTTGTACATCCTTTTACTTTGAGGCAATGTCTGTCTTTGTCACTAAGGTGTGTTTCCTTTATGTAGCAAAATGCTGAGTCCTGTTTATATATTTAGCCTGTTAGTTTATATCTTTTTATTGGGGAATTGAGTCATTGATGTTGAAAGATACTGAGAATCAATGATTGTTTCTTTTTGTTATTTTTGTTGTTAGAGGTATAATTCTGCTTGTGTGGTTCTTTTCTTGTGTGGGGTTTGTTGTGAGATTAGTTTTTTGCTTTTCCTTATACATAGTTTCCCTCCTTGTGTTGGACTTTTCCTTCTCTTGTGCTCTGTAGGAGTTGATTGATTGAAAGATATTTTTAAATTTGCTTTGTCTTGGAATATCTTAGTTTCCCTTTATATGTTAATTAAAAGTTTTGCTGGGTATAGTAGCCTGGACTGGCCTTTTTCTTATTCTGGGGTCTGTATGACATCTGCCCTATATTGGGCTTTTAGAGTCTGTGAGAAGTCTGGTGTAATTCTGATGGGTCTCCCTTTACATGTGATTTGACTTTTTTCCCCCTTATTGCTTTTAATATTCTTTCTTTCTTCTGTGCATTTGATCTTTTAATTATGTGACTGAAGAAATTTCTTTTCTGATTTCATCTGTTCAGTGTTCTGTAGGCTTCTTGTATGTTAATGGGAATCTCTTTCTATAGGTTAGGGAAGTTTTCTTCTATAATATTGTTGAAGATGTTTACTGGCCCTTTGAGTTGGGAATCTTCACTCTCTTTAATACCTATTATCTTTAGGTTTGGTCTTCTTATTGTGTATTGGATTTCTTGAGTGTTTTGTTTTAGGAGCGTTTTTTTTTTTTTTTTTTTTTTTTTTTTTTTTTTTTTTTTTTTTTTGTATTTTCTTTGACTGTTGTGTCAATGTTTTCTATGGTATCTTCTGTCCCTGAGATTCTTTTTTCTATCTCTTGTATTCTGTTGGTGATGCTTGTGTCTATAACTCCTGATCTTTTTTGTAGGTTTTCTATCTCTAGGATTGTCTCCCTTTGTGATTTCTTTATTATTTCTAAATTTGATTATTAGATCTTGGATGGTTTTAAATTATGTCACCTGTTTGGTTGTGTTTTCCTGTATTTCTTTAAGGGATTTATGTGTTTCCTCTCTAAGAGATTATACCTATTAACCAGTGTTCTTCTGTATTTCTTTAAGGAAGTATTTATATACTTGTTAATGTCCTCTATCATTAAGAGATGTAATTTTAAATCAGATTCTTGCTTTTCCCATGTATTGGGGTATCCAGGGCTTGCTGTGGTGAAAGAAATGGTTTCTGATGATGCCAAGTAGTATTGGTTTCTTTTGCTTATGTTATTGTGCTTGCTTATCATCTAGTTGTCTCTGGTGTTAGCTGGCCTTGCTGTTTCTGACAGTAGCTTGTTTCTCCTGTGAGCCTGTGACCCTGTGATCTTAGGTATGTCAGCACTCCTGGAAGTCCAGCTCTCTCTGGGCAGGATTTGGGTATGGAGAGCTGTGGCTTAGGCTCAGCTCCGGGCACAGACGAAAATCTGAAGGATCCTGTCCCAGGCTGCACTTAGGTGGTTTCTGTGTCCTATGGGCTCCAGGTTGGACACACTTGGGCCAGGAATTAGAGCAGTAGTGGTGGTCTCACCTGTGATCTTAGGTGTGTCAGCACTCCTGGGAGACCTCTCATGTTGGGATTTGGGTGTGGAGAACTGTAGCACAACATTAGTTCCAGGTGCAGATCAAAACTGGAAGCTGTCTTCAGCCTTCTTTCCCAGAAACATCTGACAGATATGAAATGAATCAGGAATTATGAAGGAATAGCTTACCCTAACTTAGCAGAATTTAGTAATCAAACATCCCAGATCTGTATGTCATTTTTTTGGACAGTATTTTGTCTGGAAATTAAATTAGAGTATTTCTTACCCGGTGGCTAGCTTGACACAATTAATGTGACTCCAATTGGAGGTAAAGATGCTCAATATCTTCTTAGAAGTGTGTTTTGTGTTACTCTCAAGAGCAGACATGTCTCCTAGTCAAAAGATCTATTAATAATGAAATGATTTTAAATGCCATATTCTGTGGATCTTTGATGTTTGAAGGCCAAGTATCTACATGTGGTATAATTGAGTTGTTAAACATTGATTACTCTTAGCTGTTTTGTATTTGAATAATCTTGAAAACACATTATGGTAATTAAATCAAGATCTAATATTACCCTGAGTTTACTATCTAACCTTTAGCTTGCATTATTTAATAATCCTACACAGTTTGTAATAACAGTTATAGATGGACTGGGTCTAAGCCTTTTATTCTTAAATGAGTCATATAGACACAATGCCTATCTAAGTGTGAAGATATTAATTTAAAATTTTGTATGAGTATACAAAGATTATACACCAATGTAAGAAAATAAAATTTCAATTATGCATCAAAATTTAAAGATTTTTTACAATGTGAGATTATGGTCATAAAATGTTTTGTTTAAGAGTAAATTTAGTAATACATCCCCTTTTATCTAATTTCTTATAATATTACTCTACCCTTTTTTTTCTTTTCAATCCCTTTCCCTTTAGTTAAGAAATAACTGATATAGAAGAGGAAAGTCAAAATAGAAATCTCTAAGTTAAGTTCTCTATTTAGTTTCTTCCCTGTTCAAAATTATGACTACTTCCAAATTATCCCTTCAAATGTCAACCTATCTATAATTTAAAGAAAAAAAAATAACCAGACACCCAAACCCAAGGAATCTGGTTGAAAGCTCTCCATAGCTTCTTCCTGCTGAATAGGAGCAATTAATATTTTTTAAGGGCTAAGGAGTAGCTGGAAAATTTGAAAAGTAGGTAGTTGATTAGACTTAAGAAAGCTAGCTTTAGCATTTATTATTCAGTTTCTGCATGCTTAGAACATACAGTGTTTAAAGTTCTGAATAGATTTGTCTGAAATGCTGGATGAACTGAGGCACTTAGCATTTTCTTTGACTAACATATCACTTTCTTCTACAGTATCTTCTTTTTCCAAGATTCTCTCTTCCATCCCTTATATTGTCTTTGTGAAATTTACATCTGTGGTTCCTCTTCCCTTTCCTAGGTTTTCCATTTCTATGGTTGCCTCAGTTTGTGTTTTCTTTATTTCTTCTATTTCCATTTTCAGGTCTTATACAGTTTTATTCATTTCCTTCACATCTTTGACTATATTTTTCTTGTATTCTATTCAGTAATTTATTCATATCCTCTTTAAAGGCCTCTAGCATATTTATAAGACTGGATTTAAGATCATGTTGGTTCTCATTGACAGTGTTGGTGTAATCCAGGCCTTGCTGTTGTCTGATAGCTGGGCTCTGGTAGTGCTATATTTCCCTGGGTCTTGATGATTGTTTATTTTTATTGGATATGTTATTTATTTAAATTTCAAATGTTATCCCATTTCTTTATTTCCCCTTTGGAAACGCCCTACTCTATCCTTATCCCCCTGCTTCTAAGAGGGTGTTCACCCAACCACTCCTGCCTCCCAACCATGGGGTATTCCCCTACACTGGGGCATAGAGACTTCAAAGGACCAAGGGGCTCTCTGCCCATTTACCCCCAACAAGGCCATCCTCTGCTACATATACAGCTGAAGCCAAGGGTCACTCCATGTGTACTGTTTAGTTGATGGTTGTACTGGGTGGCTTTGCTTGCCAACTTGACACAGAGTGGAGTTATCACAGAGAAGGGAGCTTCAATTGGGGAAGTGCCCCCATAGATCCAGCTGTGGGGCATTTTCTCAATTAGTGATCAAGGGGGTAGAACCCCTTGTGGGTGTGCCATCCCTGGGCTGGAAGTCTTGGGTTCTATAAGAGAACAAGCTGAGCAAGCCAGGGGAAGCAAGCCAGTAAGGAAAATCCTTCCATGGCCTCTGCATCAGCTCCTGCCTCCTGGCCTGCATGAGTTCCAGTCCTGACGTCCTCTGGTGATCAACAGCAATATGGAAGTAAGCTGAATAAACCCTTTCCTCCCCAACTTGCTTCTTGGTCATGATGTTTTTGCAGGAATAGAAACCCTAACTATGACAGAGGTATAGTCCCTGAGAGTTCTGTGGGTTCTGGATGGTTGATATTTTTGTTCTTACTATGGGGTTGCAAACCCCTTCAGCTCCTTCAGTACTTTACTAACTCATCCACTGGGACGCCATGCTCAATGGTTGGCTGTAAGCACTCACCTCTGTATTTGTCAGGGTCTAGCCGATCCTCTCAGGAGACAGCTATATCAGGTTCCTGACAGCATGCACTTCTTGGCATCCACAATAGTGTCTGTGTTTGGTGACTGTGTATGGGATGGATCTCCAGGTGGGGCAGTCTCTGGATGGCTTTTTCTTCATTCTCTGCTCCACAATTTGTTTCCACATTTAGACAGGTACAATTCTGGGTTAAAAAGTTGGAGATGAGTGGGTGGCCCCATCCCACAACCAGTGGACTTGCCTAATCTCTATATATGGTCTCTACAGGTCCTCCCTTCCATTAGTTGGGAATTTCAGCTAATCTCATCCCCGATGGGTCATGGGAACCTTTTGCTTTCCTGGTATTTGGGGCTTGCTGGTGGCTAACCCCAATTCCCCATCCCCTATTTCTAAACACTACTGTCGAAATTCCTGATCCTCTGTACATATTTCCCATCTCTTCCCATACCTGATTCAGAAAAATGACCACCTTATACTCATGCCTCTGTTTAAGACGATTGTTATGAACAACTTGTTACACTTATGTTCTGGGAACACCCTATTAATTACATGTATATACATATATATATATATATATATATATATATATATATATATATATATATATGTACATATATATGTGTGTGTAATTAATATATACATAATTAATATATGCAATATGTACATGTATATATATTATATATATTTTATAATCTTCACCATATCCAGGGCCAATCACTAAAACCTACATTAGGGGAGATACCTGCTGGACTGGATATGTTCTGTTGTCTACAATAAAAAAGCTTGTTTCAATGTGGTTATTTGGATTAGTGATCTTTCATTCTTGTCTTAGCACTGCCATATTCCCTCCTATGGGAAGTTAAGATGAGCCCTAGACAAGTGCCCTGATAGGAAAATTAAAGAGTACAGATTGTATAGCTATTTCCCTAATTTGCTTGTCAAACTAATGAAAACACACCTGACATTTGACTATTTAGTCTTTTCAAAAACATGTTACACTATTTAGAAGTGTCATTAATATTTTAAACACTTGAAATGATATGGTATAGAAGTTATAAAAGTATACTCTGATTCTTTTGAACATTTAATGCAAATGTTCTCTTTTATCTCTTATTTATGACAGTTACTTATTATCTACTTCAAATTTGTAAATAACCATATTCTAAAGTTCATCATTATCCTATTGGGGACCATGATAGCAAGAAAGCAGACATGTTGCTGAGGATATACAAGAATGAATATACCTCATCCAACAAGTGGTGAACCAGCATTCCTCCATTATAGGCTTAAAATCTAACTTGTAGCCAAAAAAAAAAAAGGTCTAGAAATTGAGGGTAGGGTGCTGATAAGATCCAGCATTTTCTTTTCATTGACAACAAGCAAGGAATAGAGGAGCCCAGATGGTCAATTTTGGTTATGTTCAAGTTAGGCCAGAGCCACCAGTATTATTGCTGATCTTCTTTGGGACCCTGGGAATGCCTTGGTGATGATGATAAGAACTAGAAAAATGAGAGTGGTCTGGTACCTGAGCAGACACTGGCGAGGTTTCCTTGCTTAGGTTGTGCCACAGAGCCAAGGAACTCTGAGAACATTCAGAGATATTGGAGGCCAAGAGATTGAATAGAACAAGCACAAAATATCAGGCACTTTTAGGACTTGAGATAGAAGTCAACAGGCCTAGCCTAACTGAAACAGGGAAATACAATAGTTAGGAAGTCTCTAGAAGGTTCTAGGTACCTGAGTGTTTCAGGAAGACAATTGAGAAAAAGGCTATTTGTTTAAAAAAAAAATGGTCCAACTGGTAAACCTTTGAGTGACAGCATTGTTGTCATGTTTTACTTATTTGTTTGTTCCTTTATGGATCTGTGTCTTGTGTTAGGTTTTGCCTGTTTTTGTGTATTCAAACTCTTGGTGTGACAGAAATAGATCATCAGTGCCCCAATTTCATACTTTTGCTTTCTCCAACCCTTATGTAAATGTGGGTGTACAGATTAATCTTTTCCAGTTGCAGGAGGACTTGGGAGCCTGACTAAGCTCTAGCTGTTCTCCATCCCATGCTGCTGGCTGAGGTAAGGTTTACAATCCTACTCTGAGGATGTCACCTGGGCAGCTTTATGCCCTTCCCAGTCCAAGCTGAAATCTACTGCTAGTACTATTTACTATGGCTATGTTGATAGTTAAGTTTCAAATAGTCTTTCTACACATGGGATTTGATTTAGATGGGTTTCTAATATCTTTGGGGTATAAGTAGTGTTGCAATATCTTTTTAAAATTCTGTTCTGTTGTATGAAAAAACTGGCTCTGAAGTTAGAAAGTTTCTATCCTATGTCAGGTTGATTTCTGTGACTTTCTGGCAAAAAAAGTAAATCACAGTTGAGAAGCTAAAAAATTAGAATATTAATTTTATTCAACTAATATGAACTGCATCTCAATGTTTGAATGACTTTTAAGTGAACTTTCTGTACCTCAGGATTTATAGGTTTATTTGATATGGTTAAAAATGTCTGTTAGACCTGTTACAAAAATGGATTTAAAAGTTATTACACATGGTAAATAATTAGAAATCTACATAGGTAATCTTTAAACAATGATCTAATTCATCGATGTCTACAGTTCTGGGAAATCTCCAAACTACACTAATCTTTCTTTAAAAAATTAATTAGTTAATTAATTAACACCCAAAGTGATATTCTCCTTCCCAGTCCCTCATTCACATAGTCCTTACCCCCATCACCCCTCCCCTTCTCCTCTGAGAAGAGGGCTATAGGAATAGCCCCTGCCCTGGCTCATTATGTCTATGCCAGATTAGGCACATCCTCTCCCATTGAGGATAGACAAGGCAGTCATGAGAACAGAACTGTCTCTCAGCTACAAATATGCTGGAGGCCTCCTTGTAGTTCCTGTATGTTCTTTGGTTGGTGGCTTAGACTGTGAGTTCCCAGGGATCCTGGCCTTTTGACACTGTTGGTGTTCCTGTGGGGTTCCCCATACCATTAAGGACATTCAGTCCTTGCCCCAACTCTTCCATAAATGCCTGTGACCTCCTTCTAATGTTTGTTTGTGGGTATTTATATTTGTTTCAGTTGGCTGTTGGGTAGCACCACTCAAAGTACTGTTATGGTAGGCTCTTGTCTGTAAATGTAACAAAGAATCATTAATAACGTCAATGATTGTCACTTGGCCATGCCTTATGTTTTGAGATGGATCAGTATTGGTTGGCCTTTTGTCTCTGCTCCATCTTTGCATTTCTTTTAGACTGGACAAATTTTGGGTTGAAAAACTTTGTGGGTAGGTAGTTGTCCATATTGCTCCACTGGCAGTTTTGCCTGGCTACAGAAGGTGACCTTTTCTGATTCCATGCCCCTACTATTAAGCATCAGTCTGATCTTCCACACTGATTCCTGGAAGCCTACCTTATCCCAAATCTCTAGAAGTTTCTACAGATTCATATCTCCCCCAACAACAGGTATTTTCAGATTTCCATTCATCTTCCTGGACCTGTAGGCCACTCTTCTGTCTCTCTTCATATCCTATCTTGCCTTCCCATTGCTCTTCTTTCACCCACTCCCAGCCTGTTTCATCACTTCCTCACCCCTATTACCATTTTCCAAGAACAGCATAGTTGGGTCTTCAGGTAGAACTGTTTGAACTGTTCTGAGAAATCACCAGATTGATTTACAGACTGATTATAGAAGTTTCTAGTCCCACAAGTAATGGAAGAGTGTTTTCTGTTCTCCACATTCTTGCCAACATATACTGTCTCTTGAGACTTTGATCTTAGCCATCCTGATTGTTGTAAAGTAGAATCTAAGGGTTGTTTTGACTTTTATTTCCCTGATGATTAAGGATGTTTAGAATTATTTTAGGGTCTTTTTGGTCATTAGTGATTCCTCTTTTAAGAATTCTCTGTTCAGTTCTGTCCCACATTTTTTAAATTGGGTTGTTTGGATGGTTTGACTTTAACTTCTTGAGTTCTTTATATATTGAAGGAAACTGGCCCGCAGTTTCACTTCATTCCGTGGGTGATTCACGAACAGGGGAACTCGAGATTCTGTAAAATAAGCGGGTAGGGAGGAAAGAGAGACGACACCAGGAAAGTGTTCTTATCGAGGTGTGTATTTTACTTAGAGAAACGGAATATATATATTCTTGAGGCAACAGAGTCAAGCCTTTTGGCAGATAGGTGAGAGCGGGGAAACGGGCATATCAAAGCAAGAACTCCAGGCAGGAGGGCGGATCAAAGTTTTAGTCCCTATGAATACTGGGCTCTCGGTTCTGGCTTTAATCTCTCGGGCTGGCTCCAGACCCCTGGTGAGTCGAGTCGAGATGCTGTCTCTGGTGTCGGTTGAGACGCCTTCGTGAAATCAGCAGGGCTGCCACATTTCACCCTTAACTAACAAAAACAAAATAGGGAAATGCAATACGATCTTGGCACAAATACATGGGCAAGTTGCAGAACGCCTTCTGGCTCCACCCTCCAAGGCGATAATGCACAGTGGGAAATCCAGGCCAAGAAACGTCTGTTACCCAGACGGCCTTCATCCACTTGCCGCCTACGTTGGTTTCCCAGCCATAGAAGGGTCAGGTGCACACACTTCCATGCAAAATGCCAAGACTCGTCCGCAAGCCCAAAGTCCAAGGTCCATCGTAACCTCCGAAGTTGGCTGACGTAACTGTTTCAGTCAGGTGCAGAATTCAACAGGGCAGGGTGCAGCCAGGAGTCAGAGCT
>NW_022196912.1:1235414-1235805 GCF_008632895.1 Mastomys coucha | reverse complement strand
GGAAGCTGATTTAGAAACCTTGGCACCCATGCTTAAAACCTACCGTCAGATATTTTCCCTAGGCTGCTGAGGTATCGGGCAAATACCTCAGTCTGCCTAGCGTTCTCTGTAGCCTCACACGGAATCCCGGTCAGCACTAACCAATTTTTACCGTGAGAACGACTACGAAAATCCGGATCCACCTTTTCTATAATAAACCAGAGCTCTGTATCCTGCGGTAGGGTCCCTCAAATTCTCCCGCGTTCGCAGTCCACGTTTGGCACCATCTGAAGGAAACCGGCCAGCAGTTTCACTTCATTCCGTGGGTGATTCACGAACAGGGAAACTCGAGATTCTGTAAAATAAGCAGGTAGGGAGGAAAGAGAGACGACACCAGGAAAGTGTTCTTATC
>NW_022196912.1:1232457-1235081 GCF_008632895.1 Mastomys coucha | reverse complement strand
GAGTCGAGTCGAGATGCTGTCTCTGGTGTTGGTTGAGACCCCTCCGTGAAATCAGCAGGGCTGCCACAATATATTTTGGATATTATCCCTCTGTCAAATATAGGGTTAGTTGATGTGTTATAAAAAGAGAAAGAACTATAAGAATCTGTTCTGGCAGGGTGTGGGGGAAGGGTGTAGCTCAGCAGGCCCATGTGGAGTCATCCCATCCCCCTGAGTCACCAGATATACACACCAGTATAGTATAGAATAAAGATTGTTTAGGGCATGGGAAGGGGAGTTAAGAGGGTAGTAGAGGCAGAGAAAGGCAGAGAGAGAGAGAGAGAGAGAGAGAGAGAGAGAGAGAGAGAGAGAGAGAGGAGAAGTAGGGGCCAGCCATGACCACATGGAAAGAGGGGGGAAAGGAATGGGGAGAGAGGGGGGAAAAGGGGCAAGAGGAAAGGGAGAGAAGGAGGAGTAAGAGACAGAGCAGGGGGCCAGCAGCCCCTTTTATAGGGCCAGGCCTACCTGGCCATTGTCAGGTAACCATGGGGAGGAGCATACCTGGCTGTTGCCAGGTAATTGTGAGGGTGCGGTCCAGAGAGAACACTAATGTTCCTTAGTTTTGTTTTAATTTAAAAAAAGGGAAGTATTAGAAAGAGGTGATGGAGATGTAAGAATAAGGTCTTAGTGATATCTGACTTCTTCATGCTGACATTGGTGTGATGGTGTCTCTGGGGAATCTTGAAGGATGGGGGATGTCTGTCCAGTCTTAGAGTTGGCTGTCTTCTTACTGCCAGGGTCTATGGAGCCATCTGAGGAAAGGTCAGAAGGAACAGGCACAGTAAGAAGCATCTGTGTCTGAGAAGAGCTTGGAGCATGTGCTTCTCTGGAGCTATCCTAGATGTAGTAAGTGCCTGGACTTGACAAGATGTTGAAATGCATCATTATAGGTAGAGAATAAGATTAAGTATGTTTAAGAGAAAGAAATTGTTTTTTCTTAAGATATACATTTGTAACCCAGAGGAATCTCACACTTTGGAACAGGTAGTAAGTGGGAACTTTGGGCAAATGTACTTATCTGGATGGAGCCTATTTGGTCCATGAGAGGTAGATCTGAGTAGGTTTCCTGTAGCTTATAAGTTTATAAAAGAGATAATATGAGTTAACCAAACAGTCTTTAAGATTAGCCTTTTGTGCAGTAGAAGGAATAAGATTAAAAAGTTGGATCCTATAGTGGAATGTTTTACTAGAGTTAGGCAAATTTATAGGTACTCAGATAATGTTAGGACAGTGGCATAGCAAGAAGAAATATGAAGCATTTAATTAATGGAAACAGTTTAGGTGAGGAGATAACAGATTATATCTGTGAAAGCTTTCTTCTAGCTGTCAATGTAATAAGAAGTCTGAGAAATAAACAAAAATCTAACAGTTATATACCAGTTATATATTATCTAAAAAATGACAGAGTCCACTTGCCAACAGTTCTCTCTGTTCTCTGTGGTCTCAATGGTAACTTGCTTTTTCTCTGTGGAATGGAAATGTGTGACATTAGAAATGCCTTACCTAGTTTTAGACAATATAAGTCATTTGACTCAGAGTATCCAGTTTTGTCTACTGTGTATTTCAGTGATTATCATATCACAATCCAGACAACATCATGTAACTGTGTCCACATCTTCTGAGACCCCATGGGAGAAACTTTAGAGACTTTTGGGAATTCTGTCTGTCATAAACTTAAAAGTTAACAAACTTCTGAAAAGATTGAGCACTTTGTAGATTGGTTATAACTAAATAAAATTTAATATTAGTAGTCAAGACAGGATAGGAATAAGAAACCTAAGTAATTTTGACAGGTTGTGTGGGTAGAGAAAAGTATATTGTTGTATTAGCAAAGAGACATATGGCTAGAACCAGAATAAGAGAGATGGCAGCAGTGGCATAAAATCATGGTGACAGAAAATGAGTTTGTTCAGGCAGATTTAAGCCTGTCACACAAATTGATCATGAAGGTGGCCAGGGGTGTGGGAGCATGGATAGGTAAATGCTTGGGCATAGAGGACGTTTTTCCATTGACCAGACTACTGTCAGTATGTATGAAGATCCCTTAAAATATATGTTTGAAGACATCATAGGACCCATTGGGGGTTATTTGGATTATCCTACCAGGTAGTAATCAAACAAAAATCAAAGTCCCCAAGTCACTGGGTCTGGGGCTTATCAGGATTACCAAGACAAAAGGGAAGTCACACAATCCCTGGCTGTGTTCACTTTGATCCTTGCATTAGCCTAAATGTGAATATTCTTATCTGAGCCTACTTTGAGACCAGTGACAAGTTCTTGCCAATTTTTTTTATTAGATGTTTTCTTTATTTACAATATCTTCTTTTCCAGGTTCCCTTCCAATAAAATAAAAATAAAATAAAATAAAATAAAATAAAGTAAAAAAACAAAAACTAAAACAAACCCTTGTTTCCTCCCCCCTCCCATAGTTCTCTACATTGAGAGGGGACAGGAAAGGCAGCAAATAGGGTCTCCAGCAGGCAGGTAACCAGTTGAACTAGTCTGGAGAAGGATACAAATGAGGGAGAGGGGAAGGGAAAGTCAGAGCCCTGGTGCTGCTGTGCCAGAGAGCAGCCACAAGAAAA
>NW_022196912.1:1231973-1232447 GCF_008632895.1 Mastomys coucha | reverse complement strand
AAAAAAAACCTGTCTCTTAAAGGAGAGGGGAATCTCACCTAAGGTGAAAAGTTTTAAAACAAGGGTTGGTGAAAAACTGAATGTCTCCCATCGTCAAGGATATCACAGGGGTAGCTTCGAGCTCAGGAACTCTCCCCTGGGACCATGGAGATGGGAAGGGATGGGGGCTTACCAGATCTTGTGGTAGCTGAGCTCAGATGCAAACCTGCAGAATTTCTGGATCACCAAATGATGTGTTATAAAAAGAGAAAGAGCTATAAGAATATGTTCTTGTGAGATGTGGGGAAAGGTGATAGCTCAGTGGGCCCATGCTGAGGCATCACTTCATCCTGAGAGACCAGACACACAGAACAGAATAGTTTGTTTAGGGCATGGGGAGGGGAGTTGAGAGAATAGTAGAGGTAGAGAAAGGCAGAGAAAAGCAGAGAGAGAGAGAGAGAGAGAGAGAGAGAGAGAGAGAGAGAGAGAGAGAGA
>NW_022196912.1:1207626-1231430 GCF_008632895.1 Mastomys coucha | reverse complement strand
AAGAGAAGAGAAGAGAAGAGAAGAGAAGAGAAGAGAAGAGAAGAGAAGAGAAGAGAAGAGAGAAAAGAGAAAAGAGAAAAGTAGGGGCCAGCCATGACTACATGGCAAAGGAGAAAAGCAGGAGTAAGAGAGAGAGAAGGTGGCAAGAAGCACCTTTTATAGGGCCAAGCCTACCTGGCTGTTGCCAGATAATTGTGGGGGTGAAGTCTAGACAGAATACCAACATTAGTGAAGATCTCTTCCAAGTCTGTAGGCTGCCAATTTTGTTCTTTGCCTTACAGAAGCTTTTCAGGTTAATGAGGTCCCATTTGTCAATTGTTGATCTTAGGACATGAGCCTTTAGTGTTCTGTTCAGGAAAGTATCTTCTGTATCAACACATTATTATTTGGTTTAATGTATCTGGTTTTATGTTGAGGTCCTTTCACTTAAGTTTTATGCAGGGTAATGAATATTTGAATTCTTTTACAAACAGGCATCCAGTTAGACCAGCACAATTTTTGAAGATGCTTTCCTTTTTATCCATTGTATTGTTTTGGACTCTTTGTTGAAAATAAAGTGTCCATAGGTCTTTGGGTTTTAGGTGTTTGATTCTATTCCATTAATTTACTTTTCTTTTCCTGTACAAATACCATGCAGTTTTTATCTCTATTGGTCTATAGTACAATTTTAGGTCAAGTGTGGATATTACCTCAGAAGTTCTATTAATGTTCAGAATTATTTTGGCTATCCTGGTATTTTTGTTTTTCTATATGTAGGTGAGAATTACACTTTCGAAGTCTATAGGGAATTGTATTAAAATTTCCATGGAGATTGCAATTAAATCTATAGAATGTTTTTGGTAATTTTCATTATGTTAATCCTACCTATCCATGAGCATGGTATATCGTTCCATCTTCTGATATTTTCTTCAATTTCTTTCTTTAAGAAATTGATGTTCTTGTCTTATAGCTCATTTACTTTTTGATTAGAGTTGTACCAAGATATTTTATATTATTTGTGCTATTGTGAAGGGTATTATTTTAGTGATTTCTTTCTCTGCCCATTTATCATTTACATAAAAGAGGGTTACTGAGTTTTTTGAGTTAATTATGTATTCAGCCACTTTGATGAAGTTGTTTATTAGCTGTAAGAATTCTCTAATAGAATTTTGGGGGCCGATTATATACTCTATCTTATCTACAAATTGTTATACCTTTACTTCTTCCATTCATAGATTTGTTTCCTTGATCTCCTTTTCTTGTCCTTTTGCTATTGATGGAAATTCAAAGACTATATTTGATAGACAGGGAGAAAATGAACAGCCTTGTCTTGTTCCTGATTTTAATGAGAATGCTTCAATTTTCTCTCCATTTTTTTTTTTTTTTTTTTGAGACAGGTTTTCTGTGTAGCACAGGCTGTCCTGGAACCCACTCTGTAGACCAGGCTGGCTTTGAACTCAGAAATCTGCCTGTCTCTGTCTCCCAAGTGCTAGGATTAAGGTGTGCCTCACCACCACCAGGCTATTTTCTCTCCATTTAACTCATTGTTGGCTAGGGCTTTTATTATGTTTAGGCATGTTCCTTTTTTTTTTTTTTTTTTTTTTTTTTTTTTTTTTTTTTTTTTTTTTTTTTTTGGTTTTTCGAGACAGGGTTTCTCTGTATAGCTCTGGCTGTCCTGGAACTCACTCTGTAGCCCAGGCTGGCCTCGAACTCAGAAATCCACCTGCCTCTGCCTCCCAAGTGCTGGGATTAAAGGCATGCGCCACCACTGCCCGGGTAGGCATGTTCCTTTAATTCCTGATCTCTCCATTACTTTAAAAAAATATTTTATTATTTACATTCCAATTTTTACCCTCTTCCCAGTGACCCCTGCAAGAGTTTTTTACCCCATCCCCTCTCCTTTCTCTCTGAGAAGTACTCTCCACTCCTTTCACCCACCCACTCCCACCTCCCTTCCCTGGGGCATCAATTTTCTATAGGATTAGGTACATCATATCCCACTGATGCCAGACAAGGTAATCCTCTGATACATATGTGCTAGGGTTCATGGAACAGCACTTGCATGCTATTTGGTTGATGGATTAATCTCTGACAGATCTCAGGGTTCCAGATTTGTTGATACTGTTGGTCTTCCTATAAAGGGGTGTTAGATTTTGTCAAACACTTTTTAGCATCTAATGAGATGATTATGTGGTTTTTGTCTTCCAGTTTGTTTGTTGTGGATTATGTTAATGGATGTTTATATATAGAACAACCACTGAATCCTTGGTATGAAGCCTACTTCATCATGGTGAATAATGTTTTTGATGTCTTCTTGGATTTGGCTGGCAAGAATTTTATTGGATATTTTTGGTTTGATCTTCATAAGCAAAATTGTTTTGAAGATCTTTTTTTTTTTTGCATCTTCTGTTGTTTAGGTATTAGGGTAACTGTGGCCTCATAGAATGAATTAGGTAGTGTTCCTTCTGTTTTTACTTCATGGAATAGTTTGAGTAATATTGGTATTAACTCTTCTTTGAATGTCTGGTAGAAGTCTATCCGACCATGAGGTTTTTTGTTTGTTTGTTTGTTTTTGGTTTTTGTTTGTTTTTTGTTTGGTTGGTTGGTTGATTGGGAGGCTTTTAATAATTGCTTCTATTTCCTAATGGTTTATGGGACAGTTAACTAATTTGCCTGATCTTGACTTAACTTTGGTATATGGAATCTGTCTAGAAAATCATATTCTTCATTAAGGTTTTTCAGTTTTGTGGAGTAGAGGGTTTTGAACTAAGAACTAATTATTTTTTGGACATCCTTTGTTTCTGTCATCATGTCTCACTTTTCATTTCTGATTTTGTTACTTTGAATACTGTTTCTGTGCCTTTTGGTTAATTTAGCTAGGACATTTTCTATCATGTTAATTTTCTCAAAGAACCAAAGCTTAGTCTTGTTGATTTTTATATTATTTTTTGTTTTAAACTGATTAATTTCAGCCTCAAATTTGACTATTTCCTGCCATCTACTCCTCTTGACTGCATTTGGTTCTTTTTTGCTTAGATTTTTTTCCACATGTTCTATTAACATGTTGGCATGGCATTGCTATATTTTTTTTATGAAGGTACTTAATGATATAAATTTTCCAATTAGCACTGCTTTTATTGTGTCCTATAAGTTTGTTTATGTTGTGCCTTCACTTTCATTGAATTCTAGAAAGTCTTTGCTTTTTTTCTTTATTTCTTCCCTTACCAAGTTATCATTGAATAGAGAATTGTTCAATTTCCATAATTATATGGGGTTTCTATTGTTTCCCTTATTCCAGCCTTATTCCAAGATGATCTGATAGAAGGCAAGGGATTATTTCAATCTTCTTCTATTTATTGATGCTTACATTGTGCACATTTATATGGTCCATTTTGTAGAAGGTTCATTGAGGTGCTGAGAGGAAGGTATAGTCTTTTGATCTGGGGATAAAAGTTTGATAGTCACCTTTTAAATACACTTGGTTCAAAACATCTATTAGTTTTATTGTGTCTCTTTATTTTCTGTTTTGATGACATATCTGTTATTATAGTGGTGTTTAAGTGTGATGTTGAAGTCTGCCACTATTATTGTGTGTGGGGTCAATGAATGATATATGCTTTAGCAAAGTTTCCTTTATTAATGTGAGTGCCATTGCAAATAAGTTCAGAATTGAGACATCATCTTGGTGGATTTTTCTTCTGATGACTATTAAGTGTTCTATCCCATTTCTTTTATTAATTTTTAGTTAAATTAGCCAATAGCTGCTAAGATTGCTGGGTCCCAACAGGCTTAGGGTGGGTGCATGGGGGTGTTTCATCTTTATATGTCAGGTTAGAGCTGGCCTATTGGAAGGCATGTAAATGTGTGGGGTGGGGACCATCTGTGCACGCATTTCCAGCCGCCACTGGTGTAGGTTCAGACTGAGCTAATCTTTCTTTTTAAGCCTTGTAATTCTGCTTCTGATTAGCTATCTTTCTTAACTGAGTGATGTCAACCAAAACAATGATTTTATTATTAATAACTCACCCTGGGGTAGGTTTGCAGTAACACTAGATTTTCACATATCCAACACAGTCACTGTCAAATTTAGGTCCACATTTTCTAAATATTAGAAATGGGAATATTCCTACCTTATAATGCAGTGAGACAATGACCAAAGCAGCCTGAGATAGAGCCTTTAAAATGTATTCTCTTGCTTCAAATATATCCAGGTTACCTTTAATTTTGGTATGAATGACGGAAATTCTTGTCTTTGTTAACTTTGTGTAGCATTAGCTACTTTGATAATTGAGTCATATAAGAAACTGTGATATCCTGCACTCAACAAAGGGACCTTATAAAATTCCAAAACTTCTGTAAGGCAAACCACACTCTCAATAGGACAAAATAGCAACCAACAGATTAGAAAAATACCTTTTGCTGGGCAGTGGTGGCGCACGCCTTTAGTCCCAGCACTTGGGAGGCAAAGGCAGGTGGATTTATGAGTTCAAGGCCAGCCTGGTCTACACAGTGAGTTCCAGGACAGCCAGGGCTGTACGGAGAAACCCTGTCTCAAAAAACCAAAAAAAAAAAAAAAAAAAAAAAAAAAAAAAAAAAAAAAAGAAAGAAAGAAAGAAAAATATCTTTACCAACCCCACATCTGATAGAGGGCTAATATCCAATATATACCAAAAACCAAAAACTCAATTAAGTTAGACACCAGAGAACCAAATAACCCTATTAAAATTGGCATAGAGAGCTAAACAAAGAATTATCAATTAAGAAATACGAAGTGACTGAAAAGCACCTAAAGAAATGTTCAACCTCCTTACTAATCAGGGAAATGTAAATCAAAATGACCCTGAGATTCTACTTCACACCAGAATGGCTTTGATCAAAAATGTGGAAAAAGAGGAAAACTCCTCCACTGTTGGTGGGATTGCAAGCTAGTACAAACACAGTAGAAATCAGTCTGGCGGTTCCTCAGAAAATTGGATATAGTAGTACTTGAGGACCCAGCTATACCTCATCTGGACATATACCCACAAGATATTCTAACATAGAACCTTGCCACTATGCTCATTGCAGCCTTATTTAGAATAGCCAAAAGCTGGAAAGAACTCAGATGTCCTTCAACAGAGGAATAGATACAGAAAATGTGGTAAATATACACAGTGGAGTACTACTCAGCTATTAAAAACAATGAATTCATGAAATTATTAGGCAAATGTATGGAACTAGAAATTATCATCCTGAGTAAGGTAACCCAGTCACAAAAGAACATACATGGTACACACTCACTGATAAGTGGATATTAGCCCAAAAGCTCAGAATATGCAAGATAAAATTCACAGACCATGTGAAGCTCAAGAAGAAGGAAGACCAAAGTGTGGATGTTTCAGTTGTTCTTAGAATGGGAAACAAAATTCTCACAGGAGGAAATACAGAAACAAAGAGTAGAGCCGAGACTGAAGGCAAGGCCTCCAGGGACTGCCCCACCTGGGGATGCATCCCATATACAGTCACCAAACCCAGACACTATTGTGGATGCCAATAAGTGTTGCTGACAAGAGCCTGATATAGCTGTCTCCTGAGAGGCTCTGCCAGAGCCTGACAAATACAGACAAGGATGCTTGCAGCCAACCATTGGACCCAATAGAGGAATTAGAGAAAGAACTGAAGGGTTTGCAATCCATGGGAAGAACATCAATATCAACAAAGCAGACTCCCCAAATCTCCCATGGACTAACCTACCAACCAAAGAGTATACATGGAGGGTCTATGGCAACAGCCACATATGTAGCAGAGGATGGCCTTGCCAGTAATCAAAGGGAGGAGAAGCCCTTGGTCCTGTGAAGACTCAATGCTCCAGTGTAGGAAGGTGGGAGTGGGTACCATGGGTCAGGAGCTCCCTCATAGAAGCAAGGAGAAGGAGGATGGGATGGGGGTTTTCGGAGGGAGAGCTGGCAAAGGGGATAACATTTGAAATGTAAATAAATAAAATATCCAATAAAAAGAAAAGAACCAGAAAAATATACTTGCCAGTCTCTGTATGGACTGGATATATGATATATATATTAATGAAGCTTCAATGCTTATAATACATTTTAATATTATAATATTTTTCAATGATTATAATATTTTTAAGGTTAAACTTAGCAGGAATAGAACAGTAGACTCCTAATCTTATAAAAGTTACTAAAACTACATGCTACATCAAGGTAGACCAGACTTTCCAAGTTGCTAATTTTCAGAAAAAACTCTCAGAGCTTCTGAGTCTGGCAGCTGAAGGTTGATGATCCTCTGTGTCAGCTGCAGATTCAATCTTGTCCTTTATGATAGCCAAAGGCCTACAACCACTGCTATTAACAATGCTATAGAAACCAAGGAAATCTAGAATAGCCATCTGGACAGTGGATAAGTCTCCGTCGTTTTAATTGATAAGGTCATTTGGATTATATTTCCTGATACAATTTATCCTTCTCAGAACTCTGATGGTGTTGTGGCTAACTATAGCTTCATCAGTTTAGCAGCAGATGCCTAGTCATTGCATTTCACATATAAAAATCAGGCCTTGCTTTTCTAGAGCTATTGTGTCACCTGGTTAAAAATGCAAATTCATAGACATATTTGCCATACTAACAGGCTGCATATTAATGAATAAATAGGTTTCAGGTGTAACTTTTACTATTTAAAGAACTTGCATGAAAAGACAGCTCTCAGTCTTTGGACTACAAACTGCTCTAAAGGTGATCTATATTATGCTAACCACAAGTAGTCCTACAAAATCAGAAAGCCCTGCACTTGCCAAAATCTCATGTGAACTAGTCCATGTGATGTGATTGCTCGCTGTTTCTTCTGCTGGGAAGAAACAGATACTTCTGATGAATGACCTATTGGCCTCAGGTCCTCCCAGCTATTGCTTAATATTAAGCCTTGCCATCAACAAAGGGCTGAAAAATTTAGGGCCAAGGGATATTTCCAGGCAAAGGGAAGGAAGTGATTCCTATACTACTTATTTGTATGCCAACATTTCTACTCACAATTTTGGCATTAACACAAGGTCACACTTACTTAATTTATGGGAACCATTGTTATTTAACCCACCACCACCACAGAAGTTTTTCTAAGCCTTCACTTTTCAATCATCTTATGATTTTAGCTTTTTATGTTTAGAAGGGAGACTATCTCATAGTTATATGTTTTTATGCTTTTCTGAACAGCATTTAGTTAGCTTAAAACATTTGAGAAACATGAGCTTATTTATATGCAAAACAAAGAATTTATTGTCATAAGTGTTTATGAAATGTACTGTAGTCTCCATCCTTATCTTTGCATTTGTTATATTCCTTTATTTTTTCTTCCTTCCTTCCTTTTTTTCTTTCTTTCTTTTTCTTTCTTCCCATTCATTTCTTTTTCTCTCTTTCTCTTTCTCCTTCATTCATTCATTTGTTCATTTGTTCCTTCCTTCCTCTTTGCCTGCCTGCCTGCATGCTTGCTTGGTTCATGGATTTGTGGATGCAGAGTTTTCTAATTTAATTGATGAGATTCTTCTTTTCCCATTGTATATCGTCAGCTTACCTAACAATCATTACATTGATATGTATACACAGTTTTATTTGCTAGTTTCTTGGTATGTTCTATTAGTTGACTGGTCTTTTTCTGTGCTTGCACTCACTGTGTTGATTATTATAACTTTACATCATTTGAAATACAAAGGTACAATGTCTGCAGTTTTTCTTTCTCAAGATGGCCTTACCTATTCCGGGTATTTGGAGAGAAGAAAAGAGGAACACAGCATGCCTATTTTACAAGAAACTCATATGGTTGAAAATTAATTCACTTCTGGAATAGCTATACTGGTTCATTTATGGCTACAGCACCACCACAAAGTGATGTTTTCTCAGGCTTTCATGCTTTAATACTGTGGTAGACTGAGTTACAATTCAGAATGAATGGGGAAGGCACAAATGTTGGAACCACAGTGTATCCTTTTTAAATATCACAAAGTTCAAGTATGTACTTTCTTTCCTTATTCCCTTTATTTGTCTTTCCTTCTATCTAAGATACATTATCCAGTACCTACTTCTTCCTCTATAAAGATAACTAAAGTACCAAGTATATAGCTATATTTTGAGTTGACTAAATTTTGTGGAACACTGGGAATTAGTAGGATAGAACATGGAATATTTTAAGATTCCGGGATCTGGATGATGACTCTGCTGTGCAGGGATGGGAGCTAAAGAAAGCCTCAGTAAAGTCTCAGTGTGGAAGGACAGAACTAAACTACAGGATAATTGTGTGTTCTTCACAGGCTGGCCCAGATTCACTCAGATGACCAAAAGTCTGCACAGCAGTCATGCTTGGTTGGAGAAAGCGTTTTATAACAGATTTCTAGAACACAAAGATTTCATCAGCCAGGATCAAACTGGACAATGAGGCAACTGTATGCATTTGGACTTTTGTCAAATCAGAAACATCACTTTTTAGGAGTTACATTCTGAAAAAAAAATCTGTGTTGTTAATCATTTATACTCCTTTTTATTATAGTTTATAATCTTAGTCAGTATTTCCTTTATGATTTAATTCAAATAGTTTGTAATTTATTGCCTATAGTTCTGTCAGGTTATTTTTTTTCAGATCTCATTGTCATTTTGCTAGTTATATGTCATGATTTTTATATATTTGTTCTAAATTCTAATGTAAAGATTAATCAGTCTTCCCTTAGTTGTTTTCACTTTGCATTCTACCACACCACCCTGTTTTAGCAGTGCTGGCAATTGAACCTAAGAGCATTTTCTTGCTAGACAAATATTCTCCCACTGAACTGTTACATCCCCTTCCTCATTTTACATTCAAATAATCTGATCCTGAAAATGTTATATTAGATTTACTTTTATTTAATTAGTTCTATAAGTTTACATGATTATATTTTATGCATGTCTCTATCAAAAAACACACAGGTTAATATTTTAAATTAAAATCTATATTAATAAGACAATGTAGTATTTTTGATTTATTGGGTTTTCTGACATGCTCAGATTTAATGATATAGTTTTATTTTGTAAAAGACTGATTGACATACTTTCCTATAGTTCCATTATTGGGCTCCTTCACAAGACTGGCCTTACTTTGTTTACATTAATTTAATTTTTTTCTTAGTTTAAGTGCTGAATATTTTATTTCTATTGTTTAGTAAATATGCATGCATGTATGCATGTATATATGTATGTTTAATGTGTGTATGTATGTACGTGTAGTTAGATTTATTGCTAGACACCATGCAGAGACTCTCTTGTAAATCTGTAGAAGTTACTAGTATCCAATACCTGGTGAATCATAGTAATTCATTAGTTTCCTTTCAAGTGCAATCCAATGTACCTCTTTTTTCTTGTGGAAGTAATTATGTAAAACTTATGTCCTACATAACATCGGTTTAAGATTCAAGAGAATTGCTATTAGAATCTGCATAAGTATAAAAGGAATCCAATTGCTAAGCTGTATATAGCACAGTTTTCTGTAGCAGCATTTGGCAAATGACTTCACATTTTATGGAAGCTCTTAGATGTAGCCATTTTCTCTGCCTTCCTCCCATCCCGTTGTCTTTTGCTATAAACCCTTGTTTTTTTTGTTGTAAGTCTCTGCATTTTTCATATTTACATTATGTTCTCATTTTATTTATAGCATTTTATGATCACTTCCATAGTGTGCTACAATAATATTCAGTATCTAATAACTGCTTAAGTAATTTTATAATATATAGCTCTTATAATATCCTTTATATCTATGTTATACTGCTGGGTTTACTTTCCTTCTTGCACATGAGACATTTTTACAGTTCTTTCAGCAATATTTAATGAGTTTTAATCTATTAGTCTTTGAATAAATTAGTATGTTTTGTGGAATTGAATAACAAGAGCATAGAAATTATTTTCTAAGTTTTAGAAGTACATCATTAGCTTTTTCGATAATATCTGTGTTTTACATATTTCCCAAGTAGTATTAGTTTCAGTAGAAGATAAACTTGTTTTCCTAAGCTAGAATTTCAGTGAATTCATCAGATTCACTGAATTTTCATCATTTTTATTTCACTTGCAGGTCAGTCTACTTCACTACTGAAGATATTTGGCTCTGACACCATACATAAATTATGATTTCTGAAGGCAGAACATCACCCATTCCTATCAGCACAATAAAAATGTGTTCATAATAAGTCACCCAGATAGCATGCAGAGCTCCTTGTTTCAGACAAGCTCCTTGTTTTGTCTCTTCTGAGATAAAGCCCATACCCTTGACTCTTCTTAATATTTCATCCCTTGAGGTACCTTTCTAAAAGCCAGTCCAGCTACCAAGTTTTCAATAAAAAAAAAACCTAAATTCTTCCTTTGCTAAGACTTCTTTTCTAACAAAGTTAAGTTCATTGTTTGGTTGTCATATGTTTATCTTTAAACAATAATACTTTTTATTTATCATGTTTAAAAAGGTTTATTGTTCATAGTAGTCAAATATTACTATAGTTAATATCACAAGTATTATTTTAAAATGAAAAAAGAGTCACAACGATTTGCATAAATTTGTTTCCATAATTAAAAACTTAGAATTTCATTTTTTACCCTAAGTTCATTATGTGTCCTGAAATTTAATTTACTTTTAATCACTTTTAATAATATTTTAAGGACCATTTATTCAATTTTCTTTTTGTATGCAAACTCTGTATAGAAAACCAGTTAAGATCAGTACTATAAAATTTGCAGATAATATTAATTTACAAATCAAATGTAAATTACTTCCAATTTTAGGAGTCACTTTAGAAGAACTTATACCTGTGGCTGAACATATGATGCAGAGATGTGGATGAGTTGTGGTTTCTGGTTTCATGATGTCTGTTACATTTGCCATTTGTTTCAACTTTCCTTAGTAACAAAAGCAACTTGTCCATGTGTTGATCAAGGCCTGTCAATAGAGTTTAGTTTTTTGGGGGCTGCAAATATAGTAGCACTGGCCTTCTGGGTCCTTTGATAGTTTTATGTACAATGCTGTAAGCAAAAAAATAAGAATGGACTCCAGAGTCCCAGACTATACTCTCTGCACAAGAGATTTTGTGGCTTAAGAGTTCATACCCTTCTTTGTGTTTCCTATAGGAACTAAATATTAAGTAACATAAAGTTTTTCTACCTACCTTTCCCTTTTCCCAAAATAACCAAATACAAATTATAAAAATAAACAGACTGTGCCTGTCTCATTGGGAGGCATGTCCCCCAAATGTACATGCCACTGACTTCAGATGTAATATGAGGGACCAGATTGTGATAAATGTAGTCCATGCCACACTTCTAAACTATCCTAAGATGTTAAATACCTCTCACTATTCAGTTTGCACTGATTAGTATATTTCATGTTCTACATAATTCTTTTCTAGTACTGCATTATTACTATGAATATACTATCCATGATTCAATGTTAGAATTAATTCAAAGTGAAAACTAGTAAGCAATTTGTCTTTATTTTATAATCATTTTATGTGCCTTAACACTCTACGTATGATTTTATTTCCTCTTTGTATACAAATTCAAGCAAATATTACTGCTTAAATTTCTAATCCCTTTTTTGTTTCTTGGTAGAGATACAAATGAACACCCAAGAAAGTAACCTGATGGAAGATGATGCCAAAATCACAGTCAGAATTCTGTATTATTCTGAAAGTTCAGCCGTTTTCTTAGTTGTTGTGCTGGATACAATTTGAAGTAGGCAGGGAAAATGTTTAGTTTGCAGTGAACAATGTGTTGTAGCAAGAAATGAAAAGCCATTTTCTTTTAGGCAAAAAGAAGTTATCTCTGAAATGCTGAAAGATTCACTTAGCAGACTCTCAATTTTCAGCAAACAGCATGCTGCAGGTCTACAAAAACACTTAGAATTTTATGTTTTGTCTTCTAACATATGTGCTGCAGTTAGTGTCTAAAGCTTTCTTCTGTTGTGGAATATTAGTAGAAGGAAAGTGACTTTCTGCAGTCATGATGAAATAAATATAGCTAGCAAGCAAAAAACTTTCACAGGGAGAAAATCCGAGGAAACAAAAATGTTGAAGATAAGACAATGACTATCTTCATTTCAAACAATTTTCTGTTGTATTTGTCTGCCAGGACCAATATATATGTGTGTTTAATTTATCAAACTCAAGCATGTGTATCTCTATAAGATCACATGTCAATAACCATAGTCATTAGATATGGCATGGCTCAAAATCAGAAAAGTGATTGATGTACTGGCCAATTACTATTCATATGGAACATATTCAAATTTTCAGATATACCCTCAGGCTCCCTAGAAAGATAATACTTTTAACTTATGTTTATATATTTCATATGCCTCATATGAAATAGATATATATTTAAGGTAGAATTTGTATGAAATTTCAAAAGTTGATTGCCCTGTCATTCTTTAAGGAATGTACTAGCATCTAAACTTTTCTATATTGTTAGTTTTATTTGTACGAAATCTCAAAGAGTATTCTCCTCACTGCTAATGTTCCTATATTTGATGATGATACATATATGATTTTATTCTTGCATATGTTCTTATGGTTTTTAATTTGTTTATCTTGTGTTGTTTTTGTTTTTCTGTGGCATGTTTCCTTGTATCTCTGGATTAGTCTTCTAGATTTCCAGGAACAGTTAAATTATTACAACTCATGTATTTGTGTGATTTTTAGAGTTAGAAAAGCATTTTCATTTTTTCTTTTCAATATTTTTAATTTCATGATATCTTTAAAATTAAAGAGAAATTTTATATGCAAAATGTGGTTTCACCATGTAAATATATTTACTTTCATTATATATGTTATGTTTAGAATTATTTTCACTTATTAGTGAGTACATACCATGCATGTCTTATTGGGTCTGTGTTTTCTCACATAGGATAATTTCTAGTTCCATCCATTTACCTACAAAATTCATAATGTCCTTGTTTATAATGGCTGAATAGCATTCCATTAGGTAAATGAATCATATTTCTGTATGCATTTTTCAGTTGAGGGACATCTGTTTTGTTTTGTTTTGTTTTGTTTTGTAGCTTCTGGCTATTATAAATAAGACTGCTATGAACACAGTGGAGCATGTGTCCCTGTGGTATGGTAGAACATCTTTTGGGTATATTTCCAGGAGTGGTATAGCTGGGTGTTACTGTCCAACAGCAACGTTAAAACAGTGTGGGTTACCTGGAATATTAAGTTAGAAAGAGATAAGAGGAGATAGAAGGAGATAGGAAGAGATAAGATGGCCAACATTATACCTACCCATGAGGAAGGTACCTCAAAACATTAGACAGGAGCTTTTATCACTCGGACATCTTGGATCTTTAATGAATACCTTTGTTCCCACCAACAGGTAGAATAAGTCAGGCAAAACCACACCCCCAAGTACGTCAGCACGTCAGTCCAATCAGCGACTTCCTTTTTTCTCTGCAGAGGTGGAGCTTCCGAATGTAACTGGAACCAGGTTGGAGGCGTGGCAAATAGCAGGAGATGGGCAGAGAGGTGTGCCTATGAGAGGAAGGCCTCAAACCAGGAGGGTAACAGCTGGGTCTTCAGGTAGAACTATTTCTAATTTTCATAGGAACCACCAGATTGATTTCCAGAGTGGTTGGACCAGCTTGTCCTCCCAGTATCAATGGAGGAATGTTCCTCTTTCTCCACATCCTCGTCAGCATGTATTTTCTCTTTAGTTTCTGATCTTACCCATTGTGATTGGAATAAAGTAGAATCTCAGGGTACTTTTGATTTGTATTTCCTTGATGATTAAGGATGCTGAACGCTTCTTTAAGTGCTTTTCAGTCCTTTAAGATTCCTATGTTGAGGATTCTTTATTTGGCTCTGTACCCCATTTTTACTTATTTTTTTCTTAATCATTTTATTCATTTACATTTCAAATGATATACCCCTTCATGGTTATCTCCCAACCAACTCTGCCATCCTACATCCCCTTTCTCACCTTCCCTTTTCCTCTATGAGTGTGCTCCTCCATCTATTCACTCAGTCTTGCCTTACCCCTTTAGTATCCCCCTATGCTGGAGCATCAAACCTTCCTGCCTTCCCACTGATGTCAGATAAAGTTCTTTGATTTTTTGGAGTCTAATGTCTTTATATACTTTGGATATTATCCCTCTATTGGAACTAGAGTTAGTGAAAACCTTTTCCTAGTGTGTAGATTGCCCTTTTGTCCTATTTATAGAGTCCTTTGTCTTAGAGATGCTTTTCACTTGCATGAAGTTTCATTGGTAAATTGCTGATCTTAGAGCATGAGACATTGCTGTTTTGTTCAGGAAATTTTCCACTGTGTCACAGTGTTCAAGGCTATTTCCCATTTTCTCTTTTATTAGATTCAGTGTATCTGGATTTATATCATCTTGAGTAAAGACACCCAAACCCCAAAAAACCTATATAGTTTGGACTCACTGAAGTGGATTTTAACCAAAAAGTTCAGAATACCCAAGATTCAACCTACAGCCCTTAGGAAACTTAACAAGAAGGCAGGCTCAAGTGTGGAAACATGAAATCAACTTAGAAGGAGTACAAAACAATTGTGGCAGGCAGAGAGTGAGAAAAAAATGGGGTGTGAGAGGAAAGGGGTGAGGGGTAGAGGAAGGCTAGGATCAAGTGTGGGAAAAGGCAGGAGGGATGCCCAGAGGGTCAAGAAAATGAATGGAAATAAGAGGCAAACAGGGATAGTTGTCAAGGGGAACCTCTAGATAGTCTCATAGACCTGTGATATGAGAGGCTAGGAGGATTCAGTGGGAATGACATTAGTCAAAATTCCAAGAGTGGGCACATGGAAACAGAAGAGACTACCTGCAGTAGATAGACATGGCCCCCAGTTGAGACAGGGGCACTCCCACCCTGCAGGATTTGTGTGACAGATCATTTACAGAGGAAAATACACTGTAATGCATCTGATATACTAATTCATAATATAAGTCCTTTTAAAGCATGTTAACAACAATAGCACCCTTGAGGTCATCTCGATCTATTGACTGACCATCATTTTATGCTGTACTATGCCATGCAATTACACATGATGGACTGACACCTCTATAACTTACACTCAATTTTTGTTTGTCTTTTCTTCATAAATTTCAGGTATGCTGTTCACAGTGTCCATATTCTGACAAAGAAGGCAAGTCATTATCATATTTGCATAGATTCAGCTTGAATTTAGTAATATTTACCTTAAGGACCTCTCAGAAAATATTTCAAAACCCAAATATAAAATTTCAGGTTTATATTGCAATGATAATTTATGTGCTGCATATATCTGTGTGAGTATACATTATACATGACAATACCCACAGCAGGAAGAATGAGTCCTATATCTTGGATTTTGAGTTGCAGTAAGTTATAAGCCTATCTGGGTTCTGGGAACTAAACTTAAATCCTCCTGAAGGCCAGCAAGTGCTCTTCCCCAGTGAAGAGTCTGTACATGCCCTATCAAATAAAATTTTAATTGTTATATATAATGCAAAAGGAAATGCAGATTTGTCTTTTAAATCACTTATCTGAAAAGGACACTTAATTTTTTTGCTACAATTATGTGCTTTAGTGCCTTCAAGATGGCTTAGTAGGTGAGGGTGTCTAGCTTTCAGCCTCATCGGCTATAGAGCAAATGTATCAATTTTGACAGTTAGGCTTGTGAGGCCTATCCATTCTGAGCTGTCTCTCTTGTCCATTTCACCTTCTTACTAACCACATGGAGTGGTTAGACAATATCAGTAATGCCATTCTGAGCTAATACATAAGTCTGTGGGGAGCCGTGAAGCTGGACAGGCATTCGCCATGGCAAGATGGCGCCTACTTCCGCTGTTGAGTAAACAACTGTTTGCGCATGTGCGTAGAGAAATGTTTGCGCATGTGCGTGGAGTGAAAAGGACGCCATGTCATGGCCCATCCCGGGGCGTTACGTAGGGTAATGAGCGAACAGCCAGTCATGAACAGACACGCCACGCAGTGGGCAGATACGCCACACTATGGTGTATATAAGCAACGCGGATATTGGGCTCGACCCTTTTTCCCTATGGATGGAGACAATAAAACGTTGCTGCAGAAGGAACCTAGTGTGTCCGCGTGTCTTCTTGCTGGCGAGACGACAGCGTGGGCTACATAAGTCTACAGTAGGATTTCATGTATTTCAATTCAAGAGAACTTTATAAATCATGTGTCCCCAATAGTCTTTACTCTAACTCCAAATTTCTGTAATGCTTTTCCTCAAAGAATGAAGTAACTCTGCAAGGTAATCACCTTAAACACTGCCAGTGAGCATATCCTCTTCTTGGAAGCTAAATAAGCAAAAATTAATAATTTACACAAATTTTTATTTACTGCTTCTTTCAGAATTCAACCAGAGGCTGGTTAGATGGTTTAGAAATTAAGAACACTTGTTGCCTCTTACATATAGCACAACTTCTGTTTTCAGCACCCCCACTGAGAATCACAACCATAATATAAATTCCAGGAAGTCCATCACCCAATTCTGGCATTTGCAGGTATTTCAAGTGAATGATATGTGGATCACAGACATACCTGTAGTAAACAACCACTCATATACACAATATTAAAGAAATTAATCTTAAAACTAATTCAAATAGTGATGGGCATGTTCTAAAAACATATTTCAGGTAAGTGTCATTTGTTTTAACAGTTATGGTTAACTACAATGAAGGTAATATATGTCAGTTTGTATGTGTTATATAGTTATTGCTATAGCTGTCTATTAATTTAGTTTGTTGAATTTATGAACAGAAAAACTATAAAATTAATTTCATCCATAGTTCATCAAGTCAAATGACCAGTCAAATGAGAAGGAACAAGCTCCAGTAAGAGACAGCAAGGGAAGTTAATTCTAGAGATAACAAGATGGAAAGAGGCAAGTACAAAAACATAGACAACATAAACCAATGGCATGTGGCACTGTCAGAATCCAGTTGTCCCACCACACCAAGCTCTGGATACCTTAACATGACTGAGAATCAGGATTCTGACCTAAAAGTCCCATTTCATGATGATAGAGTATTTTAAGGAAGACATAAATAACTCACTTAAAGAAATACTAGTGAACACAGATAAACAGGTAGATGCCCTTTAAGAGAAAATACATGAATCCCTTAAAGAAGTACAGGAAAATACAAGTAAACAGGTGAAAGAATTGAACAAAACTGTCCAAGATCTAAAACTGTGAATAGAAACAATAAAAAATTCACAAATGGAGACACCTCTTGAGATGGAAAACCTAGGAAAGAGATCTAAACTTGCAAGTGCAAGCATCACCAACAGAATACAAGAGATAGAAGAGAGAAACTCAGGCATAGAAGATATCATAGAAGATATTGACACAACAGTCAAAGAAAATGCAAAGTACACAGAAGAACTAGCCTAAAACATCCAGGAAATTAAGGACACAACAAAAATAACAAAATTAGTAATATTAGGAATAGAAGACAGTGAAGACTCCCAATTTAAAGGGCCACAAAACATCTTTAACAAAACCATAGAGAAAAATTCCCTAACCTAAAGAAATAGATGTTCATGAATGACCAAGAAGCCTACAGAATGGCAAATAGATTGGACCAGAAAAGATAATTCTCTCTTTATATAATAACTAAAACACTAAGTATACAGAACATAAAAAAATACAAAAAGTGGTGGAAAAATGGCTAAGTAACATATAAAGGCAGACTTATCAGAATAACACCAGTATTTTCAACAGAGAGTAAAAACCAGAAGATCTTGGACAGATGTCTTGCAGAACCTAAGAGAACATAAATGCCAGTGCATGCTACTATACCCAGGAAAACCAACATGTTCCATGTCAAAACCAAATTTAAACAATGTCTTTACTAACCCAGGCTACAGAGGATACTAAAAGGAAACCTCAACCAAGAAAAATAAATAAATTAATGTTCTCACAACAAATCCAAAAGAAAAGAACCACACAAAGAGAAAACAACTTCTAACCACAAAAATAACAGGAACCCACAAATGATTTGTCTTTAATATATCAACATCAATAGACTGAACTTCCCAATAAAAAGATATAGGCTAACAGATTTGATACATAAACAGAAACCAACATTTTTCTATATATGAGAAACAGACCTCAGTGACAAAGACAGACACTACCTCAGAATAAAAGGCTGGAAAAAATTCCAAGCAATTGCTCTTAAGGAACAATCTGGAATACCCATTCTATTATTCATTAAAATAGACTTTCCACCAAAAGTTATCAAAAGATTTGGGGACAGATACTTCATACTCATCAAAGGAAAAATCTAACAAGATGAACTCTCAATCCTGAACAATTATTCCCCAAATACAAGGGCTTCCATATTTGTAAAAGAAATATTACTAAAGCTCAAAAACAAACATTAACCTTACACCAAAATAGTGGGAGATTTCAACAATCTACTCTCTCCAGTGGACAGGACAGGGAAACAGTAACAAAACAGAGACACAGTGAAACTATCGGAAGTAGTGAACCAAATGGATTTAACAGATATCTACAGAACATTTTACCTTAAAACAAAAGAATTTACCTTCTTTTCAGTACTTCTCTAAAATTGACCATATAATCATAAACAAAAATGACAAAAGATATAAGAAGATTGAAATAATTCTGAGCATTATATCTGATCACAATGGATTAATGATAGTCTTCAATAACAACAAAAACAACAGAAAGCCCACATACTTAAGGAAGCTGAACAACTCTACTCAATGATAACTTGGTCAGGTACAAAATAAAGAAATTAAAGACTTCAAGAATTTACAACAAATGAATGCACAGCATTCCCAAACAAATGGGATACAATGAAACCAGTGCTAAAAATAAATTCATACAACAAAGTATCTTCATAATGAAATTGAAGAGAACCTACACTATCAACTTAACAGCACATCTATAAGCTCTAGAACAAAGTGAAGCAAACACACCCGAGAGTAGTAAGAGGAAGAAAATAATTAAAAGGGCTGAAATCAACCAATTAGAAACAAAGAGAATGACAAAAAGAATCAACTAAACCAAAAGCTAATTCTTTGAGAAAGTCAAGAAGATAGATAAACGCTTAGCCAAACTAACTAAAGGGCAAAGAGACTTTATCCAAACTGAGGAAATCAGAAGTGAAAAGGGTGACATAATAAGAGAAACTGAGGAAATTAAAACAAAACAAAACAAAACATCCCATCCTACAACCAAAGCCTGTACTCAACAACCCTGGAACATCTAGATGAAATGGATGATTTTCTAGAAAGATACCACCTACCAAAGTTAAATCAGGACCAGATAAACTGTCTAAATTGTCCTATAAATCCTAAGGAAATAGAAGCAGTCATTGAAATTATCCTAAACAAAGCCCAGGGCCAGATGATTTTAGTGCAGAATTCTATCAAACTTTCAAAGAGTACCTAATAACAATACTTCTCAAATTATTCCTTGAAATAGAAAGAGAAGGAACACTACCTAATCCATTATATGAAGGTATCAGTATTTATGGATGATATGATAGTATTCATAACAGACCACAAAAATTCTACCACAAAACTCCTATGCATAAAAAAAGAACTTCAGTAAAGTGGATGGATATAAAATCAACTCAAAAAATCAGTAGCCTTCCTCTACACAAAGAATTAAAGGGCTGAAAATGAAATTATGGAAACAATACTCTTCACAATAGTCAAAAGTAATATAAAATATCTTGGGGTAACTTTAACCTAGCAAATGAATATCTATATGACAAGACTTTTAAGTCTCTGAAGAAAAAAAAAACTGAAAAAGAACTCAGAAGATGGAAAGATCTCCCATGCTTATGGTTTGGCAGGATTAACTTAGTAAAATTGGGCACCTGTCCAAAAGCAACCTACAAATTCAGTGCAATCCCCATTAAAATTTCAATTCAATTCTTGACAGAATTAGAATAAGCATTTCTCAACTTCATGTGCAAAATGAAATATGCAGGATAGCAAAATAATCTCTACAATAAAAGAACTTCTGGACGAATCACCATCCCTGACCTCAAGCTATACTACAAGCAATAATAATGAACCCCACATTGTATTGGTACAAAGACAAGCAGGTTAATCAATGGAATAGAATTGAATACCCAAAAATAAACCCACATACCCATGGTAACTTGACTTTTGACAAAGAATTCAAAATCATCCATCAGAAAAGACAGCTAAAAAGCTGGTTGAAAACAACAAATGGTGCTGATCTAACTGGTGTTCTATATGTCGAAGAATTTGAATCAATCCATTCTTATCTCCTTGTACTAATCTCAAGTCCAAGTAGATCAAGGACATGAACATAAATCCAGACATGTTGAATCCGATAGATGAGAAAGTAGAAAAAGCCTCTAGCACATAGGTGAGGGAGACTGACCCGCAGTCTCTCTCTCCGTGGGTGCTCATGAACTGGGATAATTAATTATCTGTGGAAGCAAGCAGGTAAGAGAGAAAGAAAGACATGGACGCCAGGTAGCTGTATCGAGAGATGTGTGTTTACCATAGGGTCACTCAGTTTAAATAATCACACTCAGGAATGAGACCCAGGGGAAATCGAAACCCGCCCATATAACATAAACACGAGAAAATCCATAAACACCAGACCGGAGGAGGATCTTGAAAGGATGATCCGGCAAGCTTTTAACATAGTCATGAGACCTGTCAGCCTTTGATCTAAGGGGCTGCAGTCAGAGTTCCTCACCGCGGGTGTCCAGCTCCGGCTTGCAGCCTGTCGGGGCTGTTTTACAGAAACCAAATCACTCCCAAGCAAAGGGGGGAAGGAGTCCACACATAGGCACAGGAAATCTTTCCTGAACAGAACACCAATGGCTCAGACTCTTAAGATCAACAATCAACAAATGGGACCTCCTAAATTACAAAGCTTCTGTAAGGCAAAGGACACTGTCAATAGGACAAAACGGTAATCCACAGATTGTTAAAAGATCTTTACTAACACTACATCTGATAGAAGGCTAATATCCAAAATATAGAAAGAACTCAAGAATTTAGAATCCAGAAACCTAAATAACCCAATTAAAAAGGGGGGTTCAGAGGTATACAAAGAATTCTCAACTGAGGAAACTCAAAGGGCCAAGAATCATCTAAAGAAATGTTCAACATCCTTAGTCATCAGGGAAATGTAAATCAAAGTGACCTTACACCAATCAGAATTGCTAAGATCAAAATCTCCAATGCTGTTGAGGATGTGGAGAAAGAGGAATATTCCTCCATTGTTGGTGGGATTGGAACCACTTTGGTAATTAATGTGGTGGTTTCTTAGGAAATTTGAAATTGTTCTACTTGAAGACCTAGTTATACCACTCATAGGCAAATACCCAAAAGATTCTCCACCATACCACAAGGACACATTCTCCACTATGTTCATAGCAGCTTTATTTATAATAGCCAGAAGCTGGAAACAATCCAGATGTCCTTCATGTAAGTGATGTAACCCAGACTCCAAAGGACATACATGGTACATACTCACTGATAAATGGATTACTCCAAATGCTCAGAAAACCCATGATACATCTCCCAGACCATTAAAGTTTAACAAGATAGAGGGCCAAAGTACTTATGCTTTAATCCCATTTAGAGAGGAAACAAAATAAGAAGCAGAGGATAGGAGGGGCCTGAGTGAGAGAAGGTAGGGAGAGGGAAAAAGTCGAGGCAGGATTAGTTATGGAAGGAAACGAAGAGAAGTCCAGAGGGCCAGAGGAGTGAATAGAAACATCTAGCAGTGAGAGGCCATGAATGGGGGTGGGAATCACTAGAAAATTCCTAATGCCAGTGAACTGATAGGTTCTCAGAACCCAATGGGTATGAACTTAACCAAACCACACCATGGGTGGCTGCTGCTATGCCCACCCCTGCTTCCAAATTCCTGTGGCTGGCTGGGGTGCAATCTTGCACGCCAAGCTCTGCTGCTTTACTTTTTGTTGTGGAACCCAGTTGAGTGGACACGTGAAGGAAAACACCATATAATTTTAGTTTAGAATAAACAGAAAACATAATCTCTGGGCACAGAACAGAGTATCCTAATTTTGTAAACTAATCTGTTATAAATCCTCGAGTGACTGATTAGGTCCTGCCACTCAAACTGACAGACTCCGGCTTCCTACATTCTGTCTGCCTCCCTTGCCCCAGCCATCAATTTCTCCCACAATCCCTGTTTTACCCCCAGATCCAGAAGTCCCACCTCTCTGCCCAGTGATTGCTCCCTTGTAATCTTTATTCACTGGGGGAACATTCCACCAGATACTTAAAAACTACATTCAGTCTAAAAAGTATGTTGATGGTGATGTAAAAATACTGAATATATTTTTCCTTGTGTCAAAGTACTACAATCATATTTTCCTTATACTGACAAAGTTTGATTTTGTAATTGTCTCCATTTCTTTTGAAATGTAATATGACTCAGTTTATCCATGTGATAGACTTCTACTCTCTGTAATCATAGGTATAATGAATAATTCTATATCTGGATAATTTCTTAGTGACTTTTTGTATAAAAATGAGTCTCTGCTATTAATAATTTCAAAGAAGCCATTTCAACACTGCATACTTCTTTACTTTGTCATAGAGCATTAAAATGTATAATGAGATGAAGACTTCCTACCTGTCAGAAGAGTAGATAAAAATCAACACTTTCAGTTTCTTGAAGGTATCCTGTTCACAGTATCTCACCTTAAACTTTTATTGAACTTCTCTGTAATAATGAATGACTTGGATATAAAAGACATTTACATATGCTTCTTTTCTGGAATATCTTTCTGTTGTATATTCTTTTTACAGCTTAAAATAATCCTATAGACTAACCACTTCAAATCAAAATCACCACCATGTTTTCTTGACTTGTATGGAACTTCATTACAGTCAGCAGAAGATACACAGTAAGTACTTTCTCAGCATGCTTCAGACTAAGCCTGTGAAATCCCTGAAATCTAGAATTCATGGACATAGTAGATTAAATTTGCCACCATCTTTTTCTAATTACAATATTGATCTAGCTCTCTCTCTCTCTCTCTTTTTTTTTTTTTTTTTGGCCTGCAAGAACACTTTCTTGCCAGTAACATGGCTGCTTTGTGTGTGCATTTAAGGTAGTTTTACCAGGAGAGTTTTACAGAGACAGGAAGCAAAGAAAACAATCTGGACACAGGTGAAGACAGAACACACCAGAGAATGAGAATGAGCCAGAAAGTTAGAAAATATTGTCAATGTTAGTATGAAATGAAGCAGGGTAATTTAGTCAGAAGCCCCAAGAAGTTGAATTGAATCAGCTTGTAAGTTATCTAGATTTTGCCAGGACTAGTGCAAGAGATAGTTAAAACAAATAAGTGTTCTGGGTAAGTTTTCATCTCATTCCATTATCTGAGGAAATAAAGGGATATAAGAAAATAATATCATTATTTACACATCATAGTTAGGTAAGTACGCTGTCTCATTTTTCCCCCAATTCCAATGGACATTTTCAGTCTGACTTTACCCTTTTAACGAATTGAGCCCCCTTCATCATAGCCCTACATGAACAAAGTAATTAATACTCTGATGAGATAAATATATTAAAGAATGATTTTTTTCTGTTTATCCAAAAATTATATCCAAATATTCCCAATTGCTCAAAAAGTACAGAGAACTAAAATAGATGCAAGATCTTCTCCATGCAAGATACTATGTAGTACAAAATCACTTATATTCTAGTAGCTGATATGCTAACCAACAGGACTCCATCTGCATACAGAAAGAGAAAGAAAGAAAGAAAGAGAGAGAGAGAGAGAGAGAGAGAGAGAGAGAGAGAGAGAGAGAG
>NW_022196912.1:1201755-1207616 GCF_008632895.1 Mastomys coucha | reverse complement strand
GAAAGGAAGGAAGGAAGGAAGGAAGGAAGAAAGAAAGAAAGAAAGAAAGAAAGAAAGAAAGAAAGGAAAAGAAAGAATTGAATTGACTTGGGTGAATTGTCTTGGCAGGAACTATGATGTTTTTCTTGTTGTTTGCTTGCATTTTAGTTTTGTTTTTACCCAGCACTTTTACTGTTAGGCAAACACTTCTCTACTAACAGCTACATCCTTTGCCTTAATTTTATCTTTCAGAATAAAGTCTGATTACCACAGTCTTGGCATCCACTAAATGGCATTAAAACATGTACTTGATGGTACCTTGTAATTATATCAAATTGTAATTCAGTGATTATATTTGTAAGTAATCCATTAAAATACCTAAAATGTTTAGTATTTTTCTTCAAACGCTATTATAACTATTTAAGACATATATACATGTTTTTGGAGAATGTTGAATTGACAGACATGAGTCTGTATTTCTTTACAAGTATTTCCTTTTTCAAAGATGAAATATAATGCTGTAGCCTAGAATAGTGACAATGCATGCACATAGAGAATAGCTTTAACTGTTCAGCTGTGTCCATGGAACAGAAGAAATATCTTATTTTAAGGCAACTGGCTACAAGATAGGTTAGATTAAATATTACTATGACCATTAATAAGCATTATTAAACATAATCTGATTTTTTAAAAGTCTGTTCTACATCTGATGAGAAAGCAAACCAAGAAAATTGTGTATGGAGTGTACTGGAAAATTGGAGATCATCTCATTGATAATGAGTCACAAAATAAAATTAAGTTATTCTGAGCCTTATCATTGCCAAATTGAACGTATAATAACCAACAAAAATTAAAATAACCAATATTTATAGTCTGTTTCACCTTTATCAGAAAATAAGAAAGTATTTAAAATGTTTTACACTTTTATTAAATTGACAATTTTCAAATTGAATTCTATTTACTACTATTACCACAATTGATCAATTAAACTAAATTTGTTGACATCTATTGACAACCTATTTACACTTGTATTTTTCATATCATCATGAAAAGAACAGATAAAGTAAATATCTAATTGATATGCAATTGTGCTCTATTATTATAATTTTAATTATCTAAAATTGATTTATTTAAACAATTTGTAGAAATGAAGTCAAATCAAACCACATTTTAATACTCAGACATAAGTGTGCTTTATAATAGATACTTTTGATGAGTTTAGTACTAGGGTTCATGTGTTTATTTATTTACCTTTATTTATCTACATATTTATTTTTATGCAAGGAATAGGATTTGAGGTATATTCCAAGAATAATGTGGCATTTTTACTCATAATACAGAAATGATAGCATTAAAAAAAAAACACTGAAACTATTCAGATAGTGAGGAAATTAGAAGGTAATGAAGTTACCAAATTCTTGGTAGTGTTTTTATCACAACCTGAGTTCTTATTAATGGTTTTAGGTAGAGATCAACAGCAAGCAGACAAAAGTGACAAAGAGAATTCATTAAAAGTAGTTCTTGAGCAGCAGAAAGGAGGTCCACAAGAACAACATTTCATGGTGACTCCTTTCAAAAGTTTGTACAGTTTTATTAGCTGCTGCTCCTGCAAAGTCACACTAGTGGACATTGAATACAAGTGAGGATTTTGTCAGTATTCTGTCTTCTGTTCTTGGCATCAGTCTCACTCTCACCCAGCTCTGTGATCCTTTTGGATATTTAGTCTCCCTGCACTTGGCTCAGAGGTACCTCTGCTACCAGGCATAGGAAATCCATACAGTGATAAGTCAGGTATCCTTTGAAAATGGAGTTGCCAGAAAACTTTTTTGAAAAGTTGCTAGGGTACAAGCAGCTTTGAACTTAGCCATTAGTGGGCCATCTTCTTTTGAGGATTTCAAGGATGAAAACTATGGTAGGACCATAGGCATCACTCCCATTCTTCCTCACTGTTTTTCCCCCCTGTATACTCTAGGCTTCAAGTGTCTCTACTTTCTTGATGAAGAATTAGTGCCATTTTTCCAGATGTTTTTTGCTATTTTTTTTCTCCTTAGAGTATCCTTCTTGTCAGGAGGGCTAAACTGACCGCTATTTATCTTTAAGCTCTGTGATTTAAAGTGAGTAGTGAGTAGTGTTGGTGTCACAGCCTTCAGAGTAGTCGAATTCAGCCTATGTCTCAGGTTTGTTGTTCAGGACTGCTGCCTTTTCCTCCTCTAACTACAGTGTTATAACTAGCCTCTCTCATGTTGATAATTCTAATTCATGCTCCCTCCTCTTCATCCAACTTCAATAGATTTACAATATTTCAAAAACTGTAATCATTTTGTTCTTTTCTCATGGCATAAGTCTTCTTCTCTAAGAGACAGTAGAGATGGGGCTGGACAACTTCCAGAGTTTGCTGTTGTTTTTCTTTATTCTTGCTAATTTTTGGCCTTAGAATTTTAGGCCAATTCTCCTGTGAATAGTATCAAGGATCCTGAAAAAACGTCTCACAAATGAGTATCTACCTGCTTGTGTTTGTGCCTCCATGTTTCCTAGTTTAGCTCTTCATTAACATTTATTTCTGGCAGTGGTATCTAAATCCTGTAATTCAATCCATGGGAGGAGAAAAAGGAGGAAGTGTGTCACTGTTTGTTTTGGCTGTAAGGTCTCCTAGTGCTCAATTTCTACTTAATGTGGAAGAAAGTCTCTCCTGTCTGCCTTGTAATCAAGATGTAAACGTTATAGCTACATCAACACCATGTCTGCCTGCATGCAGTCATGCATAGTACCATAGATCCTATTTCTAAATACTGTAAGCCAACCTGAATTAGATGTTTGTGTTTTTAAAAAGTGTCTTGGCCATGATGTCTTTTCACAGCAATAATATCCCAATTAAGACAGTGCATATTCAATTTATCACCCTTGGTAGTCTGACAATAAAATTATTCTCATATTGCTTTAAAGTTCTTGGTAAAGTTCAAAGAATGATGGAAAAAGTTAAGATTCAGTAGAAGATGGGATTGATACCATGTAGCCATCCTTTGGTTTCTGTTCAGTAGAAGGAGGGAGGTTCAAGGAAGTCATGTCTAAGTAAGAACACCATTTCATGAAGAGACTTTAAAAAATGGCCCATGCTGTAAGACTTGTAATATATTTCATATTAATGAAAATACTTACCAAATAACAACAAAAAAATGGAGGTAATTAGTCAGTGTTGGTTCCTCATGACATAAGTAGAGAAGAACAATAAATAACAGCACTGTGTGAACTAACAACTAAGCATATTAAAAAGGTGAGACTGGTTTGGCTCACAGTCCAATAAAAACAAATGATAGAATCTAAGAAAAAATACTTCCCCTTTGCCCACTTACAATCATTTCAGCAAAAGTAAGGAATTAAGGAACTATTTAATGTGACTTGAAAGAGAGAGAAAGTCACACAATGAGTTGCTTCTAGATAAAATAAATTTCAATTACAATATAAATTTTTATTTAATTATGTTTCATAGGGGATCCACCTGCTAAGACTGAATACACCGAGTATGTATGGTTTATATGAAACTATTGTCAACTAACTATAAATATGAATTCTCATGGAGAAAATTAAAAGAGCAATGGTATTTTCTAACTTGTATTTTGATGTTGCTCTTTGGATAGTTGCTTAACATATTTTAATCATTAATGTCTTATATTAAACATGAATACAATTCAACAAATATTGTTTGAGTGTCATACTCAAGTAAAATATCTTTAAAAATATACTTAAATAGTTACTGTATTAGCAAGAGTGCCAACTTCATGACAAATACTAAAATAAACATATTTCAAGAAAAATATTATTTTATTCATAGTATTAGAAGTTTCAAATCATGTTACCTTAGCTTTGTCACATAGGGTCTGTGGTAGCAAAGTAGAAGTATGTGATAGAAATATTACTTGCATCATGGTGGCCAAGATGCTCAAGAAAGAGAGCAGGGAGGAGGCAGAGTCTAAACAAATACTCCTAGGGATTGTCCCCCCAAACCTAAATTTCTTCCACTAGGCTCTTTGTCTTAAACAAAATTTGAATGACTAGGGTTATCACATGGGCATTCCTGGGATGGTAAAAATCTAAATGAGAACCCCTCCACACACATACAAATCAACCACTGCCTTTATAAAATGTTCCTAGAAAAGTACTCTTGCTCTCTCTCTCTCTCTTTCTTTCTCTCTCTCTCTCTTTATATGTGTGTGTTTGTGTGTGTACATGGCTGTATGTGTGTATGCAAAAATGTGTGTGCATTTGGTGTTTGTGTTCATGTACATACTTTTCTGTTTAATCAGCAGATCTTAGGTAACTCATGAAAGAACTCACTCTTGAAGCAAACTGAATCTTCCTTTCTACAATCGTTAATCATCAATATTTTCACTTAGGGATTGGGCCTTCTAAATATGTCCACAGTCACATTAGCCTGTAGTCTCTTCAGATCATTAGGCTGAGCTCCTTCAAACCAAGCATCTTTTTTGAGATTTTAAACATATAACATTTGCAGACTCCCTCCCCAAAGCCCGGACAGTAACGCAGCGCTGCCCACTGTTGAAAGGAACCGGCTACATTCAGAAGCTCCACCCCCATTGAGCAAGAAGGAAGTTACTGATTGGACTGTTACACTGACGTAGTTTGGGGGAAGGGTTTTGCCCCAGGTATTTTACCTGTTGCGGGAACAAAGGAATTATTATTAAATTCAAGATGACTGAGTGACCAGACCTCGTGTCGTCTAATGTTTTACTTTTCCCACCGGTACAGTATGGCTAGCCTACCTCTTCTTATCTCCTTCAATCTCTTCCTATCTATTTCTTACTCCTATTACCAGAAGAACCCTTTATTTCATTTATGTTGGCGCTGGCTGCCAACAGATGGCGCCTTTAACATGCGGCTGGTTTGGAGTAGTCTTATTCTGAACTCTCTTTAGATATAGGCAGCATATTGTTTGCTGGATGTACAGTCGTAAGGGCTGGGTTTATTGGCCAAAGTGCTGGGATTAGTGACGGATCTGCTCCTGCCAGGAAATGCAGCTATGTGCTGGGATTTGGCTAGTCAGGATGCCAAGGTTTGGCAGGGTCCGCGGGTTTATCTGAGCCCAAATGGGCACAGATAGTGACATAGCTATGGGGAAACATTGGGATTACGTCTTGTCTACGTGTTTCAATGTTCGTGTTTGTCGGATGAATGCAGATTGTGTTGTCTTGCGTGTTCATTTTGCCCCTGTTCTCGTGGCCGGCATGGCCGCGGAGGCTCCGCCCTCTCTGCGGAGCATGTAAAATAAGTTTTTCCGCGAGCAGGAGCGTGCTCCCCTCCCCCTCTCCGTTTGGCTTCTGTGTGCTCGGGGGTTCTTGGCAGAGGTGACTCATGGGGGAGGGTTGCCGGGGCGTGTGCACTCAACACTAGATTGGGAGACTGGCCTTCAGAGAGTGATCGCTTTCTGGTCTGGCTGGGTCTGTGCGCACGTGCTCCGCGCTGGGGGGTGCTTCCCTTCCCCCCCTCGCACTGGGCCGGAGCAAGCGGGACTAGCGCGGGGCGGAAGAAACTTTTGGCGGACCGAGCACTCTTCAGCCCCTGAGATGGTCTGAGACTGGGGCCTCCCGTGCTCTCCCCAGGCGGGGCTCTACACGGAACTACATTTCCCAAGTGACCTTGCGGCCTTAACAGTGCGCATGCTCACACATTCCATGTTTGCCCACACATGCCATCTACTGGTTGCCTGATAAATTACAAGCGGGCGATTCTCAGCCGATCTAGTCAGGTCTTATAGATACAGAGTTTCATTTGCGTGACTCTTTTCCAGAGCTTAAACTCTTAGGGCCAAACAGATTTCTTTGACATAAAATTTTTAGTATTCGATTCTAAATTAAACTAAAGCTTAA
>NW_022196912.1:1200282-1200626 GCF_008632895.1 Mastomys coucha | reverse complement strand
GAAGTTGTTTTTCCTTCATTGTCCTGGTAGCCTTGAAGTTAACTATTAAAGCCTCAGCTACATCAAGACAGTTGTATCTAAAAAGAAAAGTTGAGTTGCTTATTTTAGGTTATTTTAGACTCATCTTAATCTCACCACCAGATTTAGCTTCTGTTAATAATTAACTGGTGAGACTACAGCCTTTTACAGTAATCAGAAGAAGCTTCTGTCACTTGCCTTTTATAACCAAATCCTTAGTTTTTGCTCACAGCTATTCTTTAACAAAAAAGACATTGATAGCCGGGTGGTGGTGGCGCATGCCTTTAATCCCAGCACTTGGGAGGCAGAGGCAGGCGGATTTCTGA